>NC_142207.1:30138779-30291627 GCF_049639895.1 Pseudopodoces humilis | reverse complement strand
GTCATCTCATTCATTGTTGCCAAATGAGTGATCAAGGTTATCTTTTTAGAAGTGTTGACTTCCACCCTCCTCCTTTATTCATTCCCTTCCTGCTTTTACCAGTTTTCATCTTTTCTAGAGTTATTTTTTTCTGCAGCAGTTCCAAGTCCTGTTTCTTTGGGCTCTGCATTCTCTCCTACATAATCACTGTATTATCAGTGGCAGTAAGAAGTGACACCGTAATGGCATTTGGTGAGGTGGAAGCTTTTATTTTTAAGTGAGCTTGTTGACAGAGGGAAGCAGAAGTTGTAGCTTTTTTCTCTATGTAAGGATTAGAAGTATTGAAAACCAAAAAACGAGTAGATTGTGTACAACATGTGAGCACCACATGAGTCTTTCAAACTGCTCCGTGAAGTCCTTGGTGCAGAACTTTTTTCCAGGAAGCTGTCAAATTCTATGTAAACTCCAGTTCCATCAGCTCGAGGGGTTTTAAGGCTAACAAAAGTTTTAGTTGATTTCTGTAAAAAAATTATTTTTCTGTTTAATATGTTTCTGCAATACCAGCAGGATTATCCCCATGTGCTGTTGCTGAAGGGCATGGAGACATTTCTGGAAGGTGACTCTGCAGACTGCATCTATTGATTGTAATAAGAACCATGCTGTGTTCCAGCTGCTGTTTGTAGCTGGGATGAGGACAGTTCCCATTGCATTACACTCTCAAAGGAGTAAATGAGGAGATTTAAACTCACTTCTCAATTCAAAGTTTTCAACCACTATGCTGTATTGACTTGCACAGGGAATGTATGAAAATAAGAGCTAAGGCTGAATCTGTAATAACTGAAGATTTCAAGACACCCTTGTAGAGCATATATATGTGCATATATTGCACACAAGCAATCTCGTTCATTTGGCACTTAGCAGATGAAGTTTTGCTATGCTAGCTAGCTGCAATTTATTGTTCCAGGGCAGTGGTCCAGATTCTCTGGTAACAACTATGCTAGTTTACCAATTTGCATGACAGGAATTACAAAACTATCTTGTTAACCTGAAAATGAGCTGTTTTCACTTGGCAGTTACTCAGCAAACTCCAAAACAATTACTGTTCTAAGTGACTCCTACTGATGTTCCAGCAACAGTTATGTCTAGAGAGCAAAGAGTTTGGCCTGTGGCTGACAATAATTGATAAATATTTCTCTTGAAATAAATTTGGATCCCCAAATCTTCAGCTCATGGTTTACATATAAGTTATCCTAAATTCACTACAATTACAAGCATCACTCTAGGGTTGCTGCAGTTGTTGGAACTGTTGTGCAGATGATGAAATGGCGGTTAGTGGTTTTAGCAAATAGTGTCACAATATATATATATATATATATATATATATATATATATAGTGAGCAACTTCTTTTAAGAAGAACTGTGGTTAGCAGTAACAGTAATCCAGACCAGACTTCTTATGTAAGTTGTGGTAAAAACTGTTCCAGATAGTCACTGTTGTATAAAAAATTATAATAAAATGAACATAAGTAATGTACACATACTAAAATAAAAAAGCTGTGCCTTTAAAGGCAAGTGTAGTGAGCTGATTTAAAGGTATGGATTTGTTTTCAGAGAAACTGAGAACTCTGTGTTCTAGTGGGGCTTTCCCTGCTAAAGATGAAAACATCCAAGAACCTGTTGGTTAAGTTATGGCCTTTCATATTCAAACAAACTCAGTTCAAATAATTTCTGATGTGTTTTTTATTTGCCTGGCTTTAAGAATTAACTTCCTCCTAATAGCTGATAAAACTGCATGTTTTATGTTAATTGATGTATTTTCTAAACCAAAACCACTTTACCTATTTTAAATTAGCTCTGCTTTGTTACCGGGACAGCTCTTGGTTACTATTTGCAATGCATCCATGGATCTGCACTAAAGAAAGTAGAGACTTAGTAAGTTTTAAAACTTTTAAGCTTTTTGCATAGAAAATGTGTCAGTTTTAAAGCCTTAAACTATAAATGGTAAGGTAATACAGACACATTTTAATGCAAGCTTTTTGGTTTTCAACACAGTGATGTACTAATATCAAAACAGAGAGGGAGAGAGATATACACATATATATGTATAATACCCAGAGCCTGAGGAATTTTGGGTTTGATTTTCAGTGAATTTGACCTGTACATTCTAGTGGACATCTAACGTGTATATCTGCACTATATCAATTTCATATAATGCTATTTCTCATTTTACCTAAGCAAAATCCACATTATTCTGTACGTTACAAAAATGTGTTTTCTTGCTCTTAGGAGTGTTCAGCCTAAATGCCTAAGTAATTATTGATTGTCCAACTGTTCATTACTAAGTCAAGTGTAGAGGACAGAAACATGTTGACTGAATCATCAGTTGTGCCAATATTTGTTTAAAACTGAGGCAGTAGAGCTTAAGCATTGGTAAACTGTGATGACTATTTTTAATACCTCTGAAATAAGGAAAAAATATTCCCACTCGTCTGAGGGTGGCAAAATAGTTCAGGCTTATTTAATGTGTGATGAACTACAAAACTGTTTTGTTTTTCTAACTTCTCCACTACCCTGCCTTCTCCTGTCCTGTTCTTCCCCACTCCACACAGGCCCTCAGGCAGGGGCGTCAAGGCGAGGGCTCCACCTGCAGCCAGTCTCCCATGCTGAGGTTTGTGTGCTGGCCTTCCCTGAGCTCTCCTGCAGGAGGAAAAGGTGTTCCCAACCCCGAATCTGCCGGGCATGTGCCGGATAGACACTTGCGTGGTCTCTGCTGGGGGCTGTGGCTGACGGCAGCAAGCACGGCTGCTGCAGGAGTGGGTGAAGCAGCAGCAGCACCCATGCAGGATGCAGGCCCAGTGTCACTAAAGGACACAAAATGATTCACACTACTACCTTCAGTGTTAGAACAAAACCTCGTGACTTTATTTTCTGACTCCAGTATTTATAGACTCTTGACAATGACCAGAGATTGATAATTAAGTTACCACCTTCCCAAGCACACTGGTCATGCAAAACATCCATCAAAGATTTTTTCTCAGAAAGAATGTGATAAACAATTTATGTTTACTGGACTGTCATGGGAAAGTAACTAAAACTATGAAAACATTATCAGAGGGCTTAATTTTCAGAGTGACAGGCCCAGGGGCAGGATGCAGGCACCGGGCAGGAGGGAGGCACACTGACTCTGCCTCTCAACAGCAGCCATGGAAAGCAATGTCTTTGGCCTACCCTGAGAGCTTGTGTGCTGTTCTCCTCTGGACCATTCTGTGCTAAATGCAGTGTGTTGGCGTTGAGTTCAGAAAGAGTTTGTTGGGAGGTGCTGCGTTTTTGCGGGAAGTGAGAAGGGCATTAATTCTTGCCTCTGAAATGGCATGGATTTCTCTGATGCTGTTTGGATTTTATGACCTTTGTGCTGCCTTCACTATGGTGGTAAGGACACTGCTGAGAGGCATCAGTGCTTTAATTGTCTGTAGCTTGTGAAATTGGGACTGTATTGCAAAGGCCCTGAGTCACCATGAAGGCACAAGGAAGCTGGCAGAGAGACTTGTCTCCCTAGGGACTGTGTCTCCAGAAGAGGAGTGAGGTCTTTGTGAAGGGAGAAAGAGCTTTTGACAGGCTCTGCAGAAGTTGTCCTGTCTCTCTGTGGCTTGGTTACCACAGTATCACATTACCAAAAGCTGGTTTGTACTTCACAGAGATTTGTCACTGCGGGGGTTTTTGTTGTTTTTTTCTCCATGTGCTCCAGCTGGTGAGTGCAGTTGCTCAGATGTTGTGTTGGCACCCTGTGGCCCTGGTGCTCCTGCTGATGTCTCGTTTCTCCAGGTGTCACACATGCAGCTATCTGGGCAGCCTGCATCTCGTACCTCAGCGCGGCAGTGCCTCCGGAGCTGAGAACGTCGGCACAGGGAATACTGCAAGGACTCCACTTGGGGCTGGGCAGGGGATGCGGAGCCATGGTTGGAGGGGTTTTGGTCAATTACTTCGGTAAGGAAAAGTAATTTTGAAAATTTTAATTTTATTTATTCTGGTTTTACCAGACTGTCAGCTTTAAACTTATTTATGCTGTAGGTATTGTTATATGTAAGGAGTTACACACTTTGTATGGGTCACAGGATCATAGAACTGCTCAGGCTGGGGAGGGCCCTGAGATCTCCAGTCCAGGCCCAGATCAAAGCAAGGTCAGCACTGCATTCAGACCAAATTGCTCATTGCTTTGTTCTGTCAGTGTTCCAGATTGATTCAATATGTTACGCCTAGGTATTTTCATTATTGTGTCAAATACCCAACCTGATCTGTAAGTAAGATGAATGAATCCTTTGTGAAGAATAGGTTGGTACTATAAAGCCTCTCAATGAACAAATGAGAATCTAATTACTTGCTTAAAAATCCTTTGCAAAGCCTGTTGAAAAAGTGATGGGGGAGGAAAATGTAATGAAACAAGCTAATAACAGTCTACATGGGCAATATATAGCCAAGAAGCACATAATGCGGAGTCATTTTATTTTATTAAGTGGGTTCTCAGTTTAGAAAAAAAAATCTCATTACAGGTCCTGCTGCCACATTCAGAGGAATAGGGATGGCATGTTTAGTGATTCTGCTTCTGTTTGCACTGATCCAGTGGATGCTGGTTCCTGATGAAGAAGAAGGTAAATGTTCATGTCACAGAAACACTACAGAATTAGAAGTAGTGAAAAAAATACCTCTCTGTAGCTACTCCTGCAGCTTTACTTTTGTGTGTTCGGTGTCTCAACCTGGATTTTGACTAAACAGTTTTTCAAGTGGAAAGTTTCTGTCCTGAGCAGTGAAGAAATCGAAGTGGTATGCTGCTGTAAGACAGGCAGCATTGAGTTCTTGAATGTCCATAGAAGGAAAGCATGATATATTTTGCTGCCTGTATGTCCTCTCAGTTCTGAGAATTCCTTAGGTTAGTCTTCAGAGCTGTAGTGAGTCATTTGAGTTACATCAATTCCTTAAGGTCACCTCGATCCCACTTCGTGTTCTCATATTCTGCCAGTCGAAGCCACCTGCCAGAAATTGTAGAAGCAGCCTCAGGGGACACAAAATTTTATAGATTTTTTTTTTAAAAAACCTGAGATATCTCCCCTCTGGTGGAACTTGAACTTTTTAATCTCTGCCTTTATTAATATAAAGGCTAACCAGAAATTAAATACTTGGAGCAAAGTTGGGGATTTACCATAAATCTAATTCTTTTAGAAAGACAATAAAACTCTGGCTAACTGTGAAAAGTCATAAATTTTTGAGCTGCTTTTACCCAAATACTTTCCAGTATGAGCTTTGAGTATGAAATAAAAATTAGTTTTCTTTAGCTGGAATATTAAATTATAGGTATCAAGCTGCCTGTACTGATATACTGTTCAAATATGTATTTTGCTAGTATTTTCTTCACCTGTGTTCAAATGATAATGGCAAAAAATGGAAAGGTGAAAAGGCTTTTTTTGCTGCTTCAGTTTCCTATTGGCATTCAGTTAATTACACGTGAATCTACAAAAGGCCAGTTTGTTCATAGTGACCTTATTCTCTTTGTTTCTGTCTTTGGTTTTCATTTAATATACACTTTAAACAGTGTGTATGTTAGTTTAAAGCATGACAGTAATTAGGCTGCTTTCAAGCAGACCAGTTGCATGAGTAAAATGAAGCATGTGGTCAAGTGTGTGCAGGATTAGTTCTCTTTATTTCTTCACTCCTTGAGAACATCCAGCCCTTGCTTAAAATATCCAGTACTATCTAGGAGTTTGTAAACCAAATGTGTTTTTGTAATTCTGAAAAAAAAGACCCTTTTAATCTGTAAAATATTTTCTTTGGAAAAAAATAAATTTCAAACTTTACAGAATGTGTTTTTTACAGGGAGCACATAGCTATTACTGAAGATATCCCCCAGTTACTAAAAATCTGTTTAATTATTTTTTGTATGAACACTCTGGCTCTTCAAGATTGTAAGGTACATTTCCTTGGGTCATGGCAGTCATGCATGTCATGGCAGTTTATGGATGACATTTCAAGATAGCTATGAAAACTATTGGAAGACCTTAGATGTAAAGGTCTCTTGGGAGGATTTCTTTCTTTACCTCTTTGACAGATACTTTGTGTCTTCCAGTGTGTCACTATCCTTAATTCTCCCTCACTAGCTGCATAACTCTATGGTAACTGTTTGCTGGGAACAACTGGAGTTTTTCATCCTCCTGAGTCCCCGTGGAGTGGCACAGCAGCCATGCTTGTCAGGCACCAGCCACATTTCCCTAACCAGACTGTGCTGTGCCTGGTTCCTGGCTGTTCTTGCCGGTGTTCTGCTTTCAGAGCAGTGATAACCACAGTGTGAAAGCAAGAAACACTTCATGCTCATTGTCTGCTTAGAGGTTGGTTTTTTTTAAGTTTGTTGGCTTTGCCAGTGATGATTTTGTTTTAAACTTCAGAAAAGACAATGCTGGCAGAAAGGATTCCAGTGCCTTCCAGTCCTGTTCCCATAGCAACTATTGACCTTGTACAACAGCAGTCAGAAGATATCATGCCTCGGACTGAGCCCAGACTCCCTCCAAAGAAAACTAAACACCAAGAAGAGCAAGAGGATGTGAACAAGCCTGCCTGGGGCATCAGTTCTTCTCCATGGGTCACCTTAGCTTATGCTGTCTACCAGATAAAAGAGATGGTTAAACTATCCAAAACCAATCCAGCTCCTGAGAATCAGCCTTTACAGGTAATCTTCTAATGTTCAGGAAGTTCTTATGTAATTTTAGCTGCTTTAAAACCTTTATAGCTGTGTAAATCTGTTAGTTCCTGGCAGGTATTCCCTGTCAGCTTTTAATAAAGCTGGACTTGAGACACACTTGAATGCAGTGTGAAGTACTTCATGCAGTTGAAATAGTGCATGAAATAGTTGTTTTCTGTGTATTATGTAGCAGGAATAACTCTGCGAGTAGTATCTTCCTGAAGATGGTAGGAGAAGAAGAGACATGGAAGGGGACTCTATTTTACAGACTTGGATATATTTGGATTCCCTTTAAGTTTACATTTCTTTTCATATTAGTTGGAATGTACATGTTATGCATTTTGCAAAATTTGCAAGGTGACAATTAAACATGAAGATGCACAGCTGCTTAACAGACTGTAAAATTGTTTTTATTTAGTTTTCCTTCCTTAGATGATGCTGGCAGACATGTACATGGCTGCTGTGTGCCAGACAGCTACTGACTGGATACAGAACCTTTTTTTCAAATGAAATTAATCTCTTTTTTACCTAGAGTTACACCAGATAAGTGCCATCCTGGGACTTAAAATATCTAGTGGCTGCTGCTTACTGTGCACCATTACTCTTCTGTTCAGTCTCCCCACAGAACAGCTTGTAATAGCTGCCTCAGTGGTTGGATGGGCTTGGATCTTGAACTTCTAATGCTCTGGCCATGCCTTTCTGACTGGAGCTGGAACACACTGCTAAGCCAAGTGGGGAAGTGCTGTCAGGGTTTAGGACAGCATGGTCAGTCTCAACCGCAGTGTTTACCTGTCTGAAGGAGTGGGTGAGGTTCCTTCTTGCACCCAGTAGGCGTAAACACAGAAATGCTTTTTCCACAAGTGCTGTCTTTAGAAATGGGTAATTTGGGATGTGAGTGTGAATCAGCAGAGCTGTGTGTGGAAGTTTCACCTGGTCAGTGACCTCCTGCCTTTCTTACTTGACTTTATTCTTGGAAATGTGTTACATATGTGCTTTAGGTTGCCTGGGGTTTTTGTTCAGCTTTGACCTTTCCAGAGTCAAAGAATGTGAGCTGAAGATATCACAAGGTCTCTGACATCAAAGTAATGTGACCAAACAAACTGCTTAGTTTCCCATTATAAATGTCCTCAGGGTCTTGGTTAGTGGAAGCTGCCCTCTGCTAAATCAGAGCAAAAAAGTTACACAGAATTCAGGCAGTGAACATGGCAAGAAAATAATGTTTTGTCAGGTGTGAGGTGTCTTGAATGTGACTTGTCCAACACTGCTGGACACAGCCCAGCTGCTTCCCTGAGCACTGTGAAGTGGCCAGAAGGACTTTTGTGGCTGTTTTCTATGGCACATGGTCTCTTCACTATGCTTTCCTTCCTGTAAAAATACAGTCCTGATACAAAAGTATGTCTTGTTAATGTGCCAAAATTCAATGCATCAAGAAAATGGTATAATTTTCTTCATCATGTGTATTCTCCAAAATTTCTCATCCCTGTTTCAGTGCTCCAAAAGGACAAACTTGCTCCAAAATATTTCAGGTTTTATGCTCAGTCATTTATTTTAGGCTGATGATACTAAAATACTGAAACTAGGAAAAGGCTGCCCAGCTCTCTTACTAAATTTGCTAAATAGCTTTCTTAAAATGAAGATAGATCATTTGAAAGGAGGGTCAGTGCACAGAGAATTAGTGACAAAAATACGACCTCCTTATTTCATTAAGATTTTGGATCTGTTTTCCTTCTGCTTCCTTATAGTCCTTCAAACAAAGGGACATGCTTGCCTTATTCTCTAAGCTTCAGTGCAAAACAAATAATCAGGCAATGTATCACCTTCTAACAAAACATGTTAGTGTGGATGTTTGCTGTTTCAGCCCTGGGAATGTAACTGGTGTTTAAATGATCTTTTATGTTCCCTGGTAAGGCTTGTTTGAGAAGATTGGATGGATTTGTACATCCATACAGCAAAAATTTAAGTCAGAAAGTCTGACCAGTATCTTGGGGAGGGCGGGATCCACTGAGAAAAGCTGTATTTAAGACGCGTGAAAAAAAAAATGTTATAGACTTGCTTAGTCCAAAAAATTATCTTGTCTAAACACTTTGAAGTCCAGTTAATTGTTTTTTTTCCCCTTGAAACACAAGTTTGTTTTTTGCATGCTTCTTGGGAAAATGCAGTTAGGAAAAGAGATGGAAGGTAAGCTGCTGTCTGCTTGCTATTAGTGTCATCTGGATTTAAATGTACTACTTTTGCTTTGCTGCTTTAACTTTGAGTTGTTATGTTGCGGGCATTCAAAACAAGTGCTTTGTGATTTTCCAGCAGTGCCTGAATGCATCTGGGGGTGTGCCAGTGGGGACAGCGTCCTGAGTATTTATGTTGACTTTTGGCATGTAATCCTTTCCCCTCTTTTTAGAAAACCAATGAGAATTGCAGCGCTTCGTCAGCTAGCTCAGCAAGCCAACCCCAAAATCCGACAGATCCTGAGCAGTCCAGAAATTGTTCGGCACCAACACCTACAGCACCATCAGATTCCCAAGCAGATGGCAACCGTGTGGTGTCGGATCATGATGCTCAGCCTGCTGCTGCAGGGCCCTGAGATGCGCTCATCTTACCAAATCCAGTGCATGGAATTCTGCTTCTCACCTGGGAAACGCTGGAGTAGGAGCTCAAAAGTAGGACTTCCTTCATCTTAACAATCATAATGTGATGCAGTGCAAGCTTTTAACTATATAAAAAATATTCATATGACTACACAGAGCAACATGAGCAGGGAAGCCAAAAGTTTGGATTCTTGAGGGAAGTGATATGGCCAGATATAATGGTAGGAAGAATTCTCAGCTGCTTTGCTAAAGCTGAGTCAAGTGCTATGAAATTTTTTTGCCATCTGTGGAAGAAAGGGAGTTTACTCCTCATTTGTTGAGGCACACTGTGTCTGACTTGATTGGATAATTTCTTTTTCTTTAAATTTATTCCCAAATAAAATACTTTTTAAGAGAGACACTGAGTTTCCCTGAATAGTCTATTAGAAAATACCAGATCTAATAATAAATAATTCTAGGAATGTCATGAAACTGTCTCTGGAAAGATTTCACAGAAACAGAGTGGCTTAAGGAAGTGTATCTTGATATTGTAGTGATGGATTAAGTAAACCACATGCATATTCAAAGAATATGTTTTTGAAGCTAATGTGTTGTTTGAGAAAATAGTTTAGTTCTGCAAAGCAAAGGTTTTGAACTGGAGTTTTAGTGCAACACAAAAGCTGGAGGAAGGCTTCTGAAGAAGTTACCCTCTGTGCTTGCAGCCCTGCAGTTGGGCATAAGGTTAGGTGCATTTGGGTAATTTTAGGTTTGATGTTGTATTGAGACAAGAATCTTTGATCAAGATTGCACAGCCCGAGATTGATCAATGGTTATTTTGGATTTTTTATTTCATCATCTATACAAAGGTTTATTTAATGCAGTGTAGTTATTATGGTTATTTATTAAGAAAATGGTAAGCTTTAAGTGCCTAGGGAAGGTGGGGGGGGGCGGGTAGGGAGGAATCACCTAAAAATCTTAATGTTTAGCATTATAGGGGCAGAGTAGTGGATGCAGAAATCAAGTAGAGTGAGAGATTCTCAGGAGGAAGCAAATGTAACTCAGTTGCAGTACGTTTGGGAAGTTACTTTGCCCAATGTCAAGACACTGGAGGACTTTGGATTATGTTTTGTTACGCTTCTTAATACTGTCTGCAGCCAGCTCGTGCTGGTGCATAGTGAAAATTGCTGCTGGAGGGAAATCCTCGGGCTCAGGGAAGAGTCGGGGGGGTTTAGTCAGGATAGTGTTTTGGCCCATTTTCTTAGATGAACAGCTTATTCCCGGGAGATCCTGAGCACTCTGCTCCCATGGGACTGAGGGAGCACTGCTCAGCTCCCTCCTGCAAGTGAGATGTGTGTGAGGTGCGAGGTCTTCTGTGGGGAAGGTGCTGCTGTGGGACTGTGCTGAGCCTACAGGAGCCCAGAGTCAGGGAGAGGAAGGTTGCAGCAGCTGAGCAGGGAAGGGGGTGCACAGGTTTACCCACTTTGACATCTGTTAGCTTGACTGAAGGGGTGTCCCGTAGCTGTGCTTTAGCTGTGCTTTTAGAACAACCCACATTCTGGCAGTGCCTGGGACCAACACCATAGACAAGAGACATCAATGACTAGCCACTAGTTCCTTTTTTTGCACTTGAACTTAAATGTACTGTACTCACATAAATCCTCATGACTTGTCTAAGTGTCCTTTAAAATCAGAAATGTATTTATTGTATGTTTGTATAACTTGGGGGAGAACTAAAGACTGAACAGGTGACAGGACAGAAGGATGCTAAAAATCATCTTGAGGCTAACCAACCATTTGTTGAGTTCATGCTGTATGGTGTTACCTCAGCTGCTACTGCATAGCACCTGGATTGTGAAGTGAAGAGCTTGTACACTGTGTTTACACTTCAGAATTGTGTATTTGAAATGCCTGCTCTTTTTGGAATTGTATAGTCATTCTATGTTGCAAAATGGAAATGTACACCTGGATTTTGATATTTGTGAAACTGTAAAAACTGTGGTAAGAAATATAAAATATCCATAACATATTTAATAGTATCAACATGAACTTTTATTTTATTTGTTCATATTAGTGTCAGCAGTGAACATAACCACCTGAAGTGAAAAAAATTCAGTGATAATGACCTTTTGCTAAAGTCACTGGAGGATGCTGAACCAAGAGCCTGGGAACTACTCCTGCACTGTGTTAAAACAGTATTTGATAATAAAATCTGACTGTAGGCACCGATTCCCTTCTGTGGGGTGCAGGGAATGTAAGGGACACAAACCAATGTGTTGTAAACTGGTCGATATGGAGGAGTGCATGGCATCACTGTGAGCACCACAGAGAACAGAGATAAATATAACATCCTTTGTTAAGGGAGAAAGGCTTTTGTAAGAGTTAGGGCAATGGGCTAATGCCTAGATTCTGTTCCTAGATTTTCTAGCTGAACAGTGGACAGTACTTAACAATTGTGTTTCAGTAAGGCTGTGTGTCATCTCCACATGTCACAGGAGCACTGTGCAAGTAAACAGGGCTCCAGTGACAGCAGCTGATTTTGGTAGGGTTTGTTTATGAAACTCTTCTAGTGTTGGAATAGGCTTGGGAGGATTTTTGAAGTCAGTATTAGCTACCCACTAAGATAGCCATTATCTTTCTCCTGTTGCTGTTGTTCTATTTTGCATGCATTTAGTAGTTTCCTGCTCTACTTTGGATAGTATTTACCCATCCCTGCCAAATGATGGATCTCACAACTATATACAGCGTGGGATGGTTTTTGTTTAATTTTTACTGGTTTTTAACTTTTTTCCTTGTTGAAGTATTCTTCAACAAAGTATTCTTCAAGGTATGTTGAGGTATTCTTCTAAAACATGTAATTACCTAATGGGGGGGGGGAGGGAGATGGGGGCTTCTCCGTTTAACATATTGCATAGGCAATATACTTCATGTATAATCTGGGCTATTGTATGTAAATACATATTATGTACTTACATACCTACATATTATGGAACGGTAATCATCACTACCTCACTAAAGAGAGGACATCCAGAAAAACTATGTGTTTAAGCTCAGACAAATCTGATTCTCCTTCTTGGCCTCAAATTGCTTGGACGGGAGATCTTGGCTAAAAAAACACAACCCTGTGTACTTTAAAACATGCACAAAAACTTTTAAGACATCTCTTTGAGTATCCTTTGCCTCATCTGTAATGATTTTAAATCCTCCATTTTCATGATGATGACACAAACATTAAATGAATCTGATTTGGTCTATAGTAATTGTTCAGGGAGGAGTTTCCACCTTTCTCCCAAACTATCCAAGATAATGAGATTTTCCTCTGTTTTCACAAATGCTTGTTGCTAGTTCCAGAGCCCCCCAAGCCAAACCCGACTTCCAGAGTGTGGGTGGCAATTTACCATGGATTTGGTAGCAGCAGCCTCTCTTAGGGGTGAGTCTTGCTGCTAGTGGCCTTCCTAGACAGAACTCTTGCCCTGTTTTTGAATGTCCTTGACTTAACAGCAAATGTATTTTGGATCACCTGCTTGACATGGCTTTCTCTGCTAAACATGCTTTTGATTCTGCTGAGGTACTTAAAATTTTGTGACACTAAAGGGTGTTAAGGGTCTCTTTACTGTAAAATGAAAGTGATCCTTTTAAACTGAAGCAAAGCTGAAGCAATATAAAGAAGGAAAGACCACATCAGTAAGGCTTTAAGGCTTTCAAGCACCAACTCAGTCCTTTGTTGCACAGAGGAGCTCTTGGGTTATGGTACGGCTGCATTTAGCACTGTTGGAGGTAATGGGTTTTGTCCCTGATGCAGTGATGGACAAGGAGAACCCAGGACAGCACCTGTACTGCTGAAGTCATGCTGCACCACCAGGCATGTTGCAAAGAACAGACACCCCTATTAAAGCAGATAGATCCCAGTCTAACATGCCCTTCTTGAGCACCAATTACTCCCCATTGCTGACAGTTCCTGGTGGGTTTGTAAGATCAGATAGAGACAGAATTAATAGTCCTTTGCCTTCTGCAGTTTTTAAGACAGTAAAGGAAAACTGTGAAGTGAACAGAAGAATACAGGGAGGGATAGTCTAAAAGAAGGAAATTACATCTGCAGGCGGATGAACTGAGGTACACACTCTACTCCCTAGCCTAGGACTGTGTAATACATAAAATGAAAGACACTGCCTAAATTTCTCTCCCTGGTCTCTTTTTCCTCCCCAAGTACCTCCTGTGAGAAATCTCACAGACCGCTGGGAAAGGGAAAGTAAAAGCCAGGTATCTTCCCTCATTGTTTTGCTGGGAATGATTTTCTGCTTCTTACTCAGTAAACAAACTACTGAATACTCTGAGGCTAGTGGAGTTGTGTGTGGGTTATCTGCATTCCCAGTTCCAGGCTCACAGCAGCACTCTGGCCCTGTTAATAGCAGTTTCTCCACGCAGCTGAAACAGCCTCAGCCTTTGTGGCCTTTTTGGGGCTCTTGAGAGGCCTGGAATAGACAACAGCACCTGTCTGAGTTAAGCTGACACTGAAACTGAAGGCAATAGCAGAAATGTTTGGGGATGGAAAACCTCTCCTAAATCACCTGCATTGTCAGAGGTGGAGAATCAAGAGGGCTAGAGAAAGGTTTAGCAGAAGATCTGTACAAGAGGGAAGAAAGTATGCAAATAAACAAAGACTTGGAAAGAACAAAATGCAGTACTACAGCAGTGGTCCAGAACAGAATAATAAAAACAGAGGGTGAAAAGTCAGGCAGCATTCTGAGGGGAAAGGGGAGCTTAAAACTAAAGGCAGAGGCAGGAGGAAGCTAACAGACAAGCCCAGCCAGAGGAGAAAACAAACCTCATTCAGCAGTGTTAACTCTCTATGAAATAGTCTCACAAACAACGAACACAGTTTATCGACACTCTAACAGCATTATCAGAAGTGTTGACACAGAGGGTACTTAGTAAAAGGAGAGTATTAAAAATGGCTTTTCCTCCCTCTAGTGCTCAGCACAGAGGACTTGATGATGGAAAGGGCCAAAACAGATTCTGTTTACTAGAGGTAGTGTCCTTGATAAAAGAAGGCATCCTGGTGGACAGGCTGTCTCCAGTACTTGCCTTGGAAATACACAGTGTTTGATGTTTATTTCCCCAGTGAAAATACCCATAGCATAAGATTCCTCTTCACTTGAACAGCCCCTATGGTTTTCTTCTGTTGCTCAAATCAGGTAACACTGGTGACACAGGAAGCAGTTTTTTCAAAAATCCTTCTTTGTCCACCAGCAACCACAAGAAAATGCCAAGTGTGAGTTCTCATTCTGTAGCCTCCCTTTCTAAGACAAGTGTGTTTTCTGTCTCTTTTTTTGTTGTTATTTCCCAAAGCTCAGAGCAGCTCAGTAGCATATGGAAATGGAATTTGTGTATGCATTTCATTTTCATTCTCTTCATCTTCTTCATGGACAAAATTGGCTGGCTTATGTTGCTCAGACTGTACCCTTGTCTCAAACAGCTGCTCTTCCAGGAAGGAGCTCCCAATGCCATACTGCTCATCATGCGCCTTTGTTTCTGCAGGTGAAACGTGGGGAGATCCCAAAACAAAAGCTGCAAACCTGCCAGATTTTGAAAGGGAGATGTGATCAGCCTAGAAATTAATAGAACAAATACTGTAAATTGTAGGGAATTGCTATTTAAGCAGGAGTGCTGTAAGGACATCCCCACAGGCAGTGCAGATGAGGGGAAGTTCCAACGGATGGCAACAACCCCAGAGATTGGTTTCCCGGCTCATCTTTTCAGTATTTTCTGTAGAAGTAACTTTTGCTCTTCTGGAAACCATCTGCAAGGTCTTGTGACTAAGCAAGAAGATCTAACTTCATTTTCACGTCTTGTCAATACTTGCAGGGTAATCCAGAGTAAGCATTTGTGCAGTGGGGAAGTTGGTACTTTTGCTTCTAAAAATTAATTAAAGCTGTAGCATATTTGAGACAAAGGCTGTAAGAATTCAGGTGTGTTGATATTGCTAACGAAAGGAAAAAAATGGCAAGAATTCTGCACTCCTACATTGTGTGTAGTCACCTTGTTGCTAGTGCTGCGTGTGCAATGTGGGCAAGCTGAGCTCAAGTCTTCCCAAAGAATTCCTCCTCTGGTGAAGATGGAGCTGCAGACTGGGAATTCTGTAGCTGCTCCAAGTAAATGCCAGAACAAAGCATGAACTTAGCACTGTCCATATAAGCAATCTGCCACAAATCCTACTTTCAGTGGGCAACTCCATTGAGGAGAGAGAATGGAGCTGGAGGTTTCTGGCAAGAGTGTGAGAACAGACGGCAGTTCTGACACCTGGGTAAGTGTCAACAGCATCAGAGAAATGTATGAAAAAGGAAATGCAGCTATATTCTGGAGTTCTGGTAAACTGATCAATAATTTACATTTCAGACTTAACATTTCTGTGAGATGAATGTCGTCACCTCGCTGTTCTTGGAAGCTCTGTTAGTCTAAATGGGGAACAGGTTTGCCTTGGGATGAACCACAGTCTGATGCTTAATGGGAGCTGGGAGGAGTTCTCTAAATCTGATTGCTGTTGATTCTCCTTTTTATTTCCCTGTTCTCAACCAGTGAACAGTTTATAACAACTCTATTAATGAAATGACAGCTAGAAAATACATGTGTCTCAGTTGTTTTGTACATTCGGTGGGATTTAGCTCTACAATACAACAAAAAGCTTTCACCTTTTTATCTCTCCATCATGCTAAAGGAAGGCAAGCAGCTTAGAAAGTAAGACTGTAAACAGTAAATCTATAAAACCTGGCAGAGAGACTGTCTGTGTGCCAATCCAAGGGAGATGAAGGTTCTGAAACTGGATTTAACTTGTTACTGATTAAATTCCAAGCTGACTGGGGTTCCTTTAAAACCGTGACACTTGGTTCTGTGGCAAGGACTAAGTCTTTGTGGCTGGCTAATATATTAAACTCTGCTTCTGATATCTTCAAGTTTTTGTTTTGATGGGAATACACTGTTACGATTAATTTTACATTCTGCAGGGTTTTCTGGCTTTGCTTGTTTGACCCTTCCTGCCCTGTATTTGTTTTAGGTTTATCTCTTAAGCTATACATGGTACGGCTCTTCTACCTGTTCTACTTGCTAGTTGCAGGTATTGATTTATTTCTCTGTATTCTTAATCTTATATAGTGATACTTCAATAATAGGATTTCCTGACTGCAGGTTTGCAGTTGGAGAGCTTAATATAGATAATATGTGAGTATGTATCTTCACCCTGCCCCAATTTTACACCACAGAAAAGGGCACGGTTCTAAAACCTGAAGGAGGGAAATTTCACTGGTTAGAGAGCCACCAGGATCTCTGCAAGAGCTTACAGAGACACTGTAGGAAGCCTTTAAGTTCTGTGACCGTAAATTAGCTGTGAAGGTCTGCAAACTCCCAAGAGTAATTTGTGGTCAGGGAGTAACAAACAGAAATTTAATGCCACCAGCAAGTTATACCCTTGAGAGGTGTGGCTGTGGTCCTGAGTGGGATATGCAAGATAAAAACACCTGGAACAGTGCCTGAAGTGGCATTTAGATCTGCTGTGTGCCAGTGTCTGTGCAATATGTTTCCCGTTTTAGAGGAGCCAGGTTTTCTTACCTGTGTGGGGCCTGGAGTTTGGATATAGCTATCCAAGATGGGAAGTCAGGGCTCCTGCAGAATGAGCGCAGCTCCTCCAGAGCTCTGATAGTTTCACTTTCACCTTGTTCTCGGTATTCCTCTTCAGTAAGGTATTTAAACACCAATTTTTTTGATTTAAAGTGATGCTTCATTTTTCTAGAACGAAATTAAAATAATCAGTATTTATAAAGTCTTCTGGCATGTAATTATCTGCCCTTTTTCTCTATACCTGCTATTAACATACATTAGTCACCCCTACCCTTTCAAGAGAACAAGCTGCATTCTTACGTTTGAGGACAAGGTATGTAGTGTTTGCTAGCCTGTTTACCCTAGGTCTGAACCAAAGCTGTAAAATTTCATATGATATTTAATGAGCTTCAGATGAGCTTTAGATCAGGTCCTTATTGTGTATGCATGGACTAAAATCTCACAGAATTAAAGAGATGGCTGCTTGCTCAGCCATTTTTAGGTGCAAAATGCAAAATGTGTCTGTGCAGAGACACGGGCTGAATCAAAACCCAGTCTGCATATGTTACTTGAAAGATAAGCAATGCTCTAAGCCTGTTGTGAGTTGTTCGTGTTGTTTACTAGATTGCTTCTCTTAAATCTTGCTCTAAATTACAAAACTGAGTAGTCTGAGGCCAAAATGTTTACAATCTGATGGTTTTTTAGCTGCTGTGTAGCAATGTATAATATAATTAGATATAAATTAGAAAGTGTGCCATGTTCTGTTTCCTTCTGTCGACTGCTTTCAATTTAAATGTTGTGATGAGTTAAGATAAGCAAGGGCTGGATGCCCATAAAACTTTCAGCTCTGTATAAAAACACCTGCTCCAACATCAGCAGCATTCAACTTTCCTCCTTATACCCCTTTAAAGCAGAGAACTGTAGCCATTGTTTAGGTCAAGTAGTGAAGGGTCTTGCTGGCTCAGTGAGATCCACTGCTCTTAACAAGAAATACTGCAAGATTCTAAATTATTTTGATATATTTGCTGCTCTGAACTGTGTATCTGGCATCACAGCCTCACAGTTTGGTGCTGTGGCTTAAGGATTTTGAAACAGAAAAATTAGAAAGCCCTTATCATTCTCCTAAGAGAGATTTGTAGAACTATATTTCTTTATAGAAGCATCAGTTCATTAAAACCGAAAAGAACCACATGAAGAATAATCTACAGTGTTTCAGTGTAAAACTTCAAAGTAAAAGTGAACTTGTGGCCACATCATACTGATTCCAGTGTTATGAACCTGATTACAACAGGTGCTGATCTTACATGTTGCTTTTGAAACAGCTGTTGCTCCTCAGCTGCAGGCAAAAATTGGTCTACAACAAATGGTAAATTCTACCTAAAATAAAAAAAGCTTCAACTCAGGCCACACTTCAGCATGTAAAAAGAGAGGACAAAACCAATGCAGTATGTTCTTCAAAACTAACCTGTGTGTAAAAAAAACCCAAACCCAAATTATTTGGTTTTTATTATTTTGGTTATGCCAGTTCTAGCCTTTGCCTCTTCCTACTTCTCTGCGGTTCAGCAGAGTCCACAACTATGGAACAGTCTGTTCCAAAGACTCTGAAGCTGGATGCTATCCATCACTGAAGGTAAAAAACAGATGTCAATTGGCAGGGTTTTACAGAATCTTCATTTGAGGCATTGCACTTGTGCTAAAACATTCTTCAAATTCAAGGATGAGCAAACACGTTGCTCCTGTATTGCTATTGAAAACACTTAACAAGTTAAGCATTCCAAATCCACAATGTAAGTGGGCCTCTAGGAATACTGAGGAATATCTCCATAATTTTCTGATAGATTGCTTCTATGAATCAGAGGGAGGTAACAAACTTGGAAAACTAAAATCATGGAGAACACTACTTTGTGGACATGTGATTTTAGTCTCTGAACTCTATTCAACCTCCAAAGACTGTCGCTTTTGAACAGCTGCATCCTTGGTGATGGTACACTCTTTTATCCCTAAGATTCCATATGAGTTCCCTGCAGCTTCTCTCACTACACGTCAAACCAAGGCAGTATTGCTGCAGCCTAATCAATCAAACAGAAATGTTCTTGTTGCCATATGCTGTGGACTAGAAGGTGCTACATTTGTCCTAAGAACACAGTCACATTTTTCCATTATCCACATAACAAAACTCCTGCTTAAAACTGCCAAGTGGAAAATAATTTCTGTGTCTCTGGACCTTAAACCTTTCCTACTGCAGTTTTACATTTGGCAAAATTATGAAGTAGTACTAGAAATTCCTAAACCATTATTGAAGTGTAGGGTTTTTTCATTATCAGTTTCCAGTATTTCCTGGTTCTCCCAGGACTTGGATATTCACACACAGACCTGGCAATGTGACAGGCAGCACCCAGGGGGTAACACAGGCCTTTGGAGCAGAGGCTGACTGCTATGACTGCATATGCAACTTGAGGGATGGTGACACCCAAGTAGATCAGGACAAAGGCTGTTACTTGGAGCATCCATGTGAACAAGGTTATGCTGAGCTCCGTGGTCAGCGGCCCATGATGATAGCAAATGGCAAAGCTGGTAATCCCAACAGCCAGAAAATACCCTGTAGGAACACAAAAGGACATGGAGAAAAAGATGAAAACTACCCCTATAAACTTCACTTTGCTTCACAAAGCTTGCAGCTGCTGTGAAGTGTAACCTGCTGATTCTTGTGTTGTCTTACAGACAAGTGCATGATCTTTTATGTGCTTTCTATTTCCAGAGTGTGCCAAGACTTCACACGGTTATCTCTGAACAGCTTTTAGCCAATGCTCTTGATTGCACATGAATTCTCCTCACATGACCATGTGGAGGCAGGTGCCAGATCAATAGGTTTGTCAGTCCCTGCAGCCACATCCTGTTCCCCGTGTGTGCATCCATTTCCCACATCCAGCAAAGTGCAAACCAGAGGAGCTGCCCTTTTGCTCTTACAGGGAAAGTAAGTAACAGCAAATAAATGAACAATAATGCAAGCAAAATCTGCTCTTAGAACTAGTCCTCTACGTCAAACTCTATTTAATGATACAATGTGAGTAAACACTCAAATGCCTGGATTAGGAACCTTTAGAATGTTTCAACATCCATGGCTTAGGAGAAAATAGAGCTCTATAAATGAGTCACTTGATTTTCTTTTTTTATGGGCAGGTATTCATCTGACTACTAAATTAAACCAAAATCAGCAGCACATTTCTTGGTAATTTTCTTACCCAACAGGTAGTTTTTGTGTTCAGACCACAACCACTGTATATTCTCTTTGAAGCAGTAAATAAAATAAAGAGAGACCATCCAGGAGCCACTCATTAAAATCCAGAAGGTACTGTGCTAGAAATTAAAAACAAACAAACAAAGGAAAAAAAAGTTCAAGTCAGAATCAGGACCATGGTTTCCAAAGAAACTCACAGGCTAAAATAGATGTGAAATTCTTTAGACCTACAGGGTTTGAGACTTCCACTGCAGAATCCTCTGCATGCTACAACAAAAGAGTATCAATTACAAGCAGAGCAACTGCATCCCTGTGTTTGTGTATCGTGTCCCAGTGTCACAGTATAACCCTATGGACGTGTGTTCCCAATTAACGTATCTCAGCAATATTATGGGAATACACAGGCTTTATAAAAGTAAAGGAAAAATTTACATCTGCCTTACAGTGAATTGCCTTTCGTGAATGGAAGAGAATCTGTCTCAGTTGCAACTATATTTTTATTTATATTAATTCACAGATTCAAAGGTAAGCTTAGCTCCAGTTCAATAAAAATAATTTATGTTTCAGAAGGTACTCTTCTTGTACATCACCAACACCTGTTCAGTTTAAACTTAGGAGGAAGCTAAATGGAACTTGACTCTGGCCTAAATATATTTACTTGATTCAAGCAATCCTGCAGTAATTTCAGTGCAGTTACCTGGCCACAAAACCAGAATAAGATCAGAATCAGGCTTTGTACTGTCACGTCTTGTATTATGATGATTGCTATTATTTTGTTTTATAAATGTAGATTTACCCTTGGAATAAATCTTTTAAGTGTCAACAGGACAAAGACTAGCAGAGCAAGAACACCCAGTATTATTCCAGAAAGGTAAAAGAACTTGGCACTCCTGTAAGAGAACAAGAGAGAATATGGTGAGAAGTATCATTTGTAATTGATTAAGATGCCAACATTTGTAAAAATGGCAGTGATCTTCAATAAGAACTTAAATCAGCTGTAAGTTAGAGTTGTAGTTATATGGTCAACAGGCCCAGTTCAGGTATTAAATCTGTGTTAGGAAAAGTTCCCAACAGATACTTAAGGTCACTGGAGTTCTTACAGGTTAAGAGACTGTGCTGCAGTTTTTTTAAGCTCACACTACTTCTGATTGCATTGACCTTCTAGTCTCTAGTACACAGAAGGAAATTAAATAACCAATATGGTTCTGTACTGCAAGAGAAGTTTTATATTCATTTAAAATGCAGAAAAACCTCCACAAACCCACAAGTTTTTTTTTTTTCCTAAGCATATGCATTTATAAATTCCATCTTATTAATTCAGAGTTAATGCTATAAAACCTATTGCTGCTCTGCTTGTTTTAGAGGTGCCTCCTGACAATTATTTTGTGACTCACTTTGCTTTGAAGTTGTAGGCATATATTTTGCTGTAACAACTGAGTATCCTCCCTTACATGCTATGCAAAATGTGCATCAGAAGAAAGGCTGGCACAAAGGTGGAGGCAGAAGAGGCCCCAGATGACTTTATCCTAAATATTTCCCCCGCAGGAAGGCATCATTAATAACCAGCATTCTGCTATCCTCAGTGGTCTACAAAAGGGAAAAAGGACTTTCCTGATCCACATACTTGCCCACTGAGGATTGATTGTCTTGGTGTCCCCCAGTGCAGGAAGCTTGGATACAAGAACCCTAACACAGCTGACTAATAAACAGTTAGGTACTCCAACGTATGTCACAACCTGTCCAAACACAAATGGTATGAGGAAGTTTTAAATATATATTTAGTTCCTTATTTCACTTTCCCAAAGAACTACCTCTTTAGCTTAGCAAACAGACCAAAGATGCACAGACTTTGGGAAAGAAGGTCAAAAGCAGCTAGTACTCACCTGCTCAGGCTGTTTGCAAAATGGAACAGAAAAATTCCAGCTACAAACAAAAACAAGAGCTTTCCATCTAGCACTAAAAAGGGGGGAAAGAAATAGAAATTGACTTTAGACTAATTCAATCTGAAATGCTGATTATATAAAATATCAACAGAAAAGTCCTAAGCTTCTTACAGAAGAGATGGTACATTCAGTAGCACTGGCAATACCAAGCCATCTGTAATCTAAACTCAAAGATTTGGTACTTACTTTCTCTTTTCACCCTCACAATGTATGGTTCAATTTTGAAGGGTTGTATTTTGAAACAAACATCTTCTCCATATTGTTTTATGCTCAGAAAAGTTTCTGTACATGTCTCTGGTTTCCAGAGGATTTGAACAGCACATGCAGCAAACTCAAAAACAGTTTCTGAATTCCGACAGTTGTTTTTTTCTGAAATAGGCTCAAACCGGAACTTTTCTCTGCTGTTAACTTTTATCTAGAAACAAAGAACAGAATACACAGAGAAGCAGCTCAGAATCACTGTGGGATTTTGTGAACTGTATCATGTATCAACCATGCATGGTAATGAAAATCAGTCTTAATTGTTTAGTATTGGATATTTATACTATGCAAAGATTAATTTAAGTTTACAATTAATCACCTTACAAGGTAACTCAGAGAACTCATCAGCAGCCAAGTTCAGTGGAGGGACCCCAATCTATGCAAAAGCACAGTGGGTTTGGTTGTACTGTGACACTTGGCCACACACAAATTTCTAACAAAACCAGTAAATAGCTGACTGACCAGTTTGTTTTGTGAATGTTCATACCTTTCCTCCTTCCCTTCCTGAACCATAACACATTTGACTTGCTTCTCCTTATAATGCAATCTTCATGCTGGGTACATGAGGGATGACGAAAATGAAAGCTAGCATAACCAGAAATTTAAATAGAAGCACATTCTTGTTGGGTATTTTGGAGTTTTTTTGCTGGTTCCCAGTGCCCTCTCCCAACAAACTGGTAAAAGACCTTGCCCATCTTTTTAGTTGGGGTGATTTTTCTGAGAGCTCTGATACATGGTGAGCATTTCATCAGGGCCTACTAGACAACAAAGATCCATCTGCAAAAAAGTGATGCAATGGGTAATAAACCAGGTTTGTATTGGGAGAGGAGATAATGTGTCAGCAAGCAATTTGTTGTGGAAAAAAATCTGAACTTCCTGCTTTTAAACATTGACTCCAGGAAAGTTTGTGTGACTGATGGAGGGTTTTACCACCTGGAATCTGCTACCATTCATAAAAACATCTGCAACATGTTCCTGAGGAAAATAGCTCTGGGAACAGACAAAGAGATATTCCACTTCCTTGTATCTGAGAGAAAAGTCCTCCAACAGAGACAAGATGAAACAGTTTCCTTCCTTTGTCTGGAGACATACTTTTCAGGAAAGAAAAGGAACCATGGAGATGGTTAGCTAATTCCTTTAGCTGTTACTGCTTCCACTCTTGAAGAGATGTTTATTTGCTTCAAACTAATCTCTAAATGTGTGTCTTGTAAGATGACCCTCTGTTACTCAAGAGAACAAACACACTGCTGCTGGTATTTGTTCATTAGTCACAATCTAACGAGCCTTTGGTTCCTACACTTTGGTGTGCTGTGGTGAGAGAGCCACAGAACTGCACACAAGTCGTCAAATTTAGAAGTTCCATAATGGCAGTTGGTGATAAGCAAAAACATTTGTTGCAGAGGTTAACAGTGGTCCATCCACAGAAAAGGTATGCAAGAAAGTAACAGACAATCCTAAATTAATGTTTTTGTGGCACTATCATACTCTAAGCCTGGCTGCCATCCTTACAGTAGAGACCAAACTGCACTGCATCCCAACTGGAGGCTCATAATGCTGCATTTCTATCATGGTCCCACTCAAACCATTAATAACCCTTAATTTAATTTCATTAAAACCATTAATTCCATAGAGATGCTACCCTGATCTTGCTAACTAGCCATGTGGTTTGCTGGGAAAAGCTCACATGAAATACATTGACTGATCCCCAGAACAGCCTCTTACCTGGACAGTCGACCACAGGTACTGTAAGTGAATTGTTCTGTTTTGCACATAGCAGTAACAGTTTTCATCCTGCTTCTGGATGACATCCATTTCCTGCAATAAACTGCAGTTTTTACCTGGGGGGAACAAAAAAGTTAATTTTAGGCATCTGTCAAGTACAAATGTCTAATTTTAGTCAATTTCATTGTTGTAAATGCTGACAGAAACATTTCCAATATGATTTAAATGGAAAATCAAATTTGACTTCTAATCAAGTCATTTAGGCTCCAAAGTAAACTGCAACACCTTTGGAAAAAAAATATCCAGGGTGGTATTTTTAAAAAATGTAATCCAGAAAAGCTTGGCTTCAGCATCAGTGTTTTGATGGCAATGGAACAGGGCCTCTGGGCCAAATTCACTGCTGGCATGAGTGGGTGTAACTCCACCACAGTTCTCTATACCAGTGGTGAACACAACTGTGGGAGTCTGAGCAGGTAAACAGACTTACATATTAACACAGTCATTTAGCACATGACACGGCTGCTGATCACAAAAGTCATACTCCTCTCCCTCAGAAATGTGAAATCACAAAACTCTTCTTTTTAGAATGTTTTTTCTCCTGTCACAGTCCAGCCATGGCATGTAGCAAAGGAACTGCACTGACAGCTCAGCATAAATCATTGAATTAGAGACGTGAATTTTTCTAACCGTCCTGAAATGTTAGTGAGCCCCTATGATCTTCAGAATTAGATTTCATTTTTGAACAGAAATGGACCTAAAAGATTAATGGAGCAAAGTTTGAATAACATACATTCTGATCTATATACATGTGTAAAATATACCCTACAGTGCATTACCACAGTGTTTCAAGAACATAATTAAGAAAAGCATAGAGGAAATAATTACACATCTGAACAGAAGGACTCATCTAGCTTACTGAATAGAAAATGTAGGTCTCAGCCAAGCTCAGTAATAACTGCTAACATGCTGTCATGCACTCAGAGCAGCAAAATGGGTGTGTGCAGTCTCAATCCAGACATGGAGATGCTGTTTGCAGGTAAAACCCTGCTGTGTCTCTATAAGGAAGCTGAAATTAAGCTAAATTATATTTTAACAAATTTAGTTAAGCCAATGAAAAATTCTGTGTGGATATTCTTATTTAGGTTTATTATAGTTCTTACTTAGGTTTATTATAGCATTACAGAATTATTGTCCACACACGATCCTACTAAACTGGTTTAATCTTAAAATTTGGGCATTTTTCCTATGGAAAAATTAACTATGGGATTAATTTTCATCCATGGCAAATGGGATGTGGGAAGGAGCACAACCATTCAGACAAGCACTAGCTGTACCTTTAGGCAGGCACTTTCACAAAAGTCATCGCATGATGCTGCAAAAGGATTATTTGTCACTGAAGTGCTGCCGATTGACGCAGCAAGGTGAGGCTGGGCACTACCCAGGCCTAAAACCGAGATAATCCAGGAACAGGAAATGGCAGGGCCAAAACACAGCCCAGTGTCCACACCTTCCCTGAAGGGCATCTTAGGGCATCCTGTCACTATGGATAAAGTATCCATCCGTGTCAAAGGCAATGTCATCCACATGCAAGGCTAGCAAGTATTTTCTTACTACCCATAGTTCTAAGGTATTTTTCATGAGAAAAAATCAGGCGCTTGAAATGTTGCATCAGCTCCACAGAGTGAAACAATTATATTCCAAAAGGAGAGATGCTTCTAAACGGGTAACTCTGACGTGGTGCTGGGTTTAGCTACTGGGAGGACACACAGCTAGAGTAACTCTCAAATTCTGAGACTTCAAGCAAAGAAATTTGGAATTATGAGCCATCAACATCTGCTACAGCATCCGGAGGACGCCCAAGACTCGAGAACGTCAATGCAAGGAGGAAGCCGGTTCTCGATTTCCTTATTGCTACTACACCTGAGAACAGCCTTTAGGGGTTTGCCTGCCCTTAAACATGTTAATAAAAGATCTGTTCTGCACCCGATTCCCCTGGCCCGAGCTCCTGAGAAAGCCAGAGGGAGCTGCACACGCAGAGGCGGCTCCCGGCCCCGCCGCTGGAGCGGGAGGGACGCGCCCGCCCTGTGCGCCGCGGTCCCTTTGTCCGGGCGGGCTCTCCCGGGCCGGTTCCCAGCGCCCGCCCACCGTCCTGCGGGAACCGGACCGCGACGGGAGAACAGGGGACACGGCAAAGCGCCCGAGGCCGCGGCTGGCCCGGCTCCGCTGCAGCTGCTGGCGGGGCGAGCCGGCCCCGGCCCGTCAGCCGGGCAGCGCCATGTTGGGCGGCAGCGGGAGCCGCGGGGCCCAGGGACAGCGGCAGCGGAGCGTGTCCCCGCTCCCTAGAGATGGGGCCGAGGAGCCCCCGGCCTGTGAGCACCCGCCCTGCCCCGGGGGCGGGAGGGGACGGGCAGTACCTGCTGGCGGCGCCTCCCCGCTGCCCCCGGCCGCCGCGGGCAGCGCCAGCCGGACGAGCAGCAGGAGCAGTCCCGGCCCCGCGCGGGCCCGCGGGCGCTGCCGGCGGCGGGGCGGCGGCGCCGGCCCCATGCGGCCGCCGCCGGCTCCAGCCCCGGCCCTCGCGGCCGCCGAAGGGCGGGGCAGGGGCGGTGCGGCCCCGCGGGCCCCGCTGCTCTCTCCCCCCTCAGGGCGCGAGCGGGCCGGGGCTCCACCCGCGGCACCCGGCACTTGTGCCGGAGCAGCCGTGCGGGGGTGAGGGGCCCGTCTGGAGTGTGACATCCCGCCCTCGGCTCCTCTTACGTCTGCCGTGGGGTTGACAGGGTGCGCTTGGAAGGGAGGAGGAAAACCATCGAACGTAACAGCTCAGCCCAAAGCGTGTCTCTGGAGTGTGATCCCCTCAGAATGTTGGCTGCCCAGTAAAGGTGTAAAGTAGTCCCAAAGCAAACGGGACGCTTGCAGACCTCAACCCAGGCAGTCACCCAGCTGAACGGGAGACAGTGTTTGATGTCCTCCTTACACAGCCGGCTCCCAGCCCGAGGGAAAGGCCGAGCCCGGTCACCGGGGTGCCGGCAAGCAGCGGTGGCTGAGCCAGACGCTGAACCACACATTAATCAGACCCTCTGTCCACGCAGAGGACTTGGCCTGAACGAAGTGTTATTAGATGTTGTGATGGAGGTGAACATCCACAGCTGTTCTGTACTTCCTGGGCAGGACACCGTTCCCCTGTCAACCCTGTGAAGATATTAGAGAGGTCCAATTGAGCTCAGTCCCTGCTTGCTCATTGCAGTCATTTTAGATCACTAGTGAGTCACAGCCAGCAGTCAGGGGTGGAAAGGGCTGGAGCTTTTTTCCCTGTTCTATGAAAATCAATAAACACAATTTTGCCAAGGCATTCTGGCATCACTGTTGTCTATTTTTACACTGAGCCCTACATTTGGCTTTTCCAACCTACTTGCTTTGCTTCAATGCGTTCCCTACCTTGTTCTTAAAACAATGCTCCTTCTCTGTGTGAAGGTTGCTTCTAGTTTTACTTTTGATTGTTTAGGGCTCTATCCAACTTCTGGAGGTGCCAGGATGGGCTTTTTTAACACCTGAAGGGTGCTGCCCACTGCCTCGCACCTTGTCTCGGCGCTTACATCTGCAGGGAGTGGGTGGTGCAGGGCTGTGGCTCTCCTCGCCTCACCTCCTACGCCTGCTTGGTGCTGGCTGGGCTCGCATCTAACTGTGGATTTTTCCTTGCAAATACTGAGGAAGTGAAGGATAAGGGCAAAAATAGTTGGGATTTGATGGCGTGTGCAACATCTGACAAACTTGAGTCTTCAAAGGAAGCAGCAATTGATTTATATCTTTGTCTTTATGTAACTTGGGTGTTGTCTCTATGTAACTTTCCAGGCACTTCCTCTAGCAAATTTAATAAAGAAATAAATACTGGGTCCCTGATAAACTCTTAGGAATATGTTACCTCTCAGCTGTGTGTCTACACAACAAGGGACCATCACAGCCAAGTTATTAGAGGAATCCCTCTCACATTTTCAACTTGCAATATTTTTTCGGTTATGTTAACCTTCTTGACAGTATTTTTTCTGGGAAGGGAGACACTCTGCATTCTGTTCTCGCTTGTATTTTCATTTTTAGAGCTCTTAGCACTTCACTGCTAATTAACTTTCAATAACTGTCGTAGGGTTACAGTTAGTCAGCATGAATCAGACAGAAAATGTAGCTTTAGGGGACCACACTCTGTCAAGAACTATTAGAAACCTTTGCTTGATTTCCGAGGAGAATATACTCGCTCAAGCAGGATATAGCAGCTATTAGGCAGCATTCTACTGCAGTAAGAAATCCTCAATAAAAAGAGACTCAGTGGTTTTGGTAACAGCCCTCCTCTCAGGGTGTCTCTGAGTAATTATGCAGAATTTTCCTTGTTTCCTGTTTGTTTGTCTGATTTCCTAAATGGTGCTGGTACTTAGGCCAAAGCTCTGAGCTTAAAGGCAGTATTTTTACCTGTTTGCTCACAAATATAATTCAAAATAGGGGGAGAAGGGGGAGGTCACTTATAAGTGCAGGTCACCTCTGCCCTTCCCGGGTCTTTTAAGCTGTGAAAAATTGAGTGAGAACCACTTTTGGCTGGGAGCACTCAAGGGAAGGCTTGGCTGTGGCAGGCAGCAATGCTGTTGGTACCAGTGATGGGTGACATTCCTGGGATGCAGCATGCAGAGCTCTCGAGCTCCATATGTGACAAATTGCCACTTTAGTAATGGGGAAGGAGGAAGGGGAGCAGTGTCCACAGCATGTGTTTTCCTCCCAGGCTTTTGGAGTCCTGCCACCCTGTACACTCTGATGCCTAAAACACTCAGCATCATCCACAATGCCCTCATCTAGCTGTGCAAAAGCTTTTTGCAGTGTTTGATGGGACACCAAATCTTCTCAGTGCTGCTGAATCCATGTTTTTCCACAAAGGCACCAGGTGATCCCTGCTGATGATTTATTTGGGCTGTGCCAAAGGAATAGGCCATAGCTTTGTAAGGCACTGGTTGGGAGGGAGCTTCTCTGTGCCCCCCAAAGCCCTGCCTGCCTTGGGCTCCAATGCAAGGCAGCCCCTCTCCCCTGCAGCACCTGCAAGGCCAGCCTGAGGAGAAGGCACACAAGTCCCATTTCTACCCCACAAAGTGATGCTCATTGCCCACTTGCAGCCTGCTCTTTACTTTCTCGCTAGAGCTAATAGAGGCTTTCAATTTCCAGGTGTGCTGTTAAAACCTCAGCACATGGATGAGGTTTTCATCCTTGCCCTGGATGACCTAGGATGCTTCCTCTGGTTTATATAATTTTTCTTTTTTCCCCTTTGCCCTCTCTTCCCGCTCCTTACGTCAGCAATGGGTATAATTTGTTTGCAGAGTTCCAGAGTGTTTCATCTTTCTCTGGCTGGCCCCAAGTGCATGGGGGTTTGTTGAAGCAACAGCATTCTTGATTTCTTAGAGCTGCTATGTGGGTGTTGGATTGTGTCATTTGTAGGAGGTGAACGTCAAAGGAAGTGGGATCAACTGCTGGAGGTTTATAAGCCAGGTACTTAATCTCTGGTTTCCTGGAAAAGCAAGGAAAAATAGCAAAACTGGCAGCCTTTGTGTCTTTAGTTTTCCCATGTAATCAGAACAAGACAATACCTATGTGTGCTCAAGCACAGTTTGCTTGGTTTTGGTTGCGTTGGGTTGCTTTTTTCCCCTTGGTTTATTCAGGATGGAGAACTACTGTATTTTCCTTTAAATAGTTTCACATGTTTTGGTGAATTCTGTTGAATGTTTATTCCAGTAATACAAATAATTTGTGGTCTGTAAGTGCCCTCACAAATAATGCCATTCATTATCAGGTACATTATGTTGTCTTTTTATTTGATGTAAAATGGTGTCTTTGAGTTAAAATTAGACAGAATAGCTATTTGAGACTATTTTGTTCATCTCCAACTGTTTTTTTTTTTTTTCAGAAGTGCATTAGTCTGAAGTATTTCATGGGCAAAATACTGAGTTATTTTGGGGGCAGACAAATTATCTACAAAAGAAAAGTATAGCTGCTTATTTTTACAGTAGTTTTATGGTAATCGCTGTTTTATTTGACAAGAATAGATACCAAGCTGGATAGAAAATTCCAGCAGAGTACTTTCTCCTAAACTCCTCTAGGGAGCAGGTATCTTCTGCAGTCTTTGTTCAGGCTAAGTTTAAAAATTAAATAGGACAGAGGTACCCTTTAAAAAAATTATTTATCCATTTTATGGATTAGGCAAAAGGACTGTAGCAGCTTTCTTGGCATTTCCCCCTATGCTTGTTTTCCCATGGTTGTCAAAGGGATCTGTGGGTTAGGAGGAAGGAAAGCTGATGGTGAAGTGTTCATGGGAGGACTTGTCTGTGATCACTGGGAAAACAGTGCTTCCCTCTGACTTCATTGTGGTGTAAATTTATGGATCTCATTGATATTTCTCCTGATTTACACAACAGTAACCAGTATGTAAGCACAACAGTAACTTAAGTAGAAGTGGGCCTTAAATATTTATCTGGTTTATTTTTAGAATGACAGTTGCAGCTATTTATGGAGCAAGGAAGCAGTGATACAAATCTGACTGGATTCCTTCTTTGCTTTGGATCTGCAATACAGAAGCAGTTGGGGTTTTTTGACCACAGGCTCTTATTTATTATGTTAAATTTGCTTTGATTAATAGGTTATAGGCTTCATTTTTCAAGAGTCTCTGAACCCCTGCTTACAAGCACAAGGGATCTTGTTAGCTCTGTAGAGGAGCATTGATGCAGCCCAAAAGCAGCTGTGAGATTGCCCTGTGCTGCTGTGCAGCACTAATGCCTTACATGGATTTATCTGTGGGGAAAGGTCCCAAGAGAATACACACTTGTGGTGGGTCATTGCTTACCCAGAAAACCCCAGAATAGAAATATATTCTCCTATGGAATGCTTTGCTGGATGTGGGAGGGCAGATGGGCATTTTGCTGTGAGCAAGCCTGTGTCTGTGCCAGTGTGGTGGGGAGGGACATTCCCTCTGGAAAGCAACATGAGGGCTAAACTAGGCTGGTGGATGGAGATGCCAGAAGAGAGCATGCCAGTAGTATGTGCTGACTCAGAAATTAGCACTTTTGGCTCTTAGGCCACTGTTTGATGCGTGGCTTAGCTTAGTAGTTACCTAAATCTGTTGTTTCTTTTTGATTCCAGATGGTTTGTGGTAAGTACACTGGTGGTCCTACCACTGATGTTGGCGCCCTGACTGAGTCTCAGACACCTGGGCTTTAGTGCAGCTGAACAACCCTCAGCCATACAGACAGGCAGGTCAGCACCTGGCAGGACCAATTTTATTGCTGCATCCCTCCTGTGGAGAAAGAGGGCTTGCCCACTGTCATGAACTTCAAAACATCGTTCTGTATTTAATTTAAAAGCAAACCTTGAGAGCCTGGGAAGGAAAGAGAACTAACAGAAGTCAACCCCCTGTGTTTGCTATGAGAAGCCACAGAAGGAGGTATGGTTTTGTAAGGAGGCCATAGGAGCAATGTTTTATTTATGGATAAATAAATAAGGCATGTCTGTCTTGTGCCTTCAGATTTATCTTTATACTGACTGCTGTTTCTTGTTTCCACATTTATACAGTAGCCTTTAGTAATTGTCCTGAGATTTGACAAAGCACTCTTGGAAGAATGAATTGCTAGTACTGTTAAACAAATATGAAAATAATTACTCTCTTTCCAATGTTTCTTGAAATTAAATTTTAGCCCCAGTGTGCTCAACTACCTTCAGGATTAATCTCTGTATTGTCAAAGGAGCCTGTCAAGCCCTTTTAGATCAAAGGAGGCTGGTTTGTATTAAGGAGGTTCTGATTATGTTTTCCAGCTCTTGGTACAACACAAAGGCAACCTGTGGCTCTCCACTGCTGTTTGACCTGTTAAGTTTTTGAGTGTCTTGCTGCTTCCTTATTTTCTTCAATGTGTGGGCTCTGCCAGGTCCAGCTCAGTCAGGTGCTGGCATATTGGCATATTGGCATGGCCGTAAGCAGGCACCTCCAACCTACCTAAAATATCTCCTTGCTGTCTCAGAGCCAGTCTAGTCAGGGTTGGGCTGTTGATGGTTTCTTTTCACAGCTTGCTGTTCCTTATGGGTGCACCTCTGCACCCACATGGAATCCAACGGTGCGAAATTCCTGCTATCGGCGGAGCACGACAGCTTGGCATGCTTCCCCTCCCTTCCCAGGATATGCCTGGCATTTTTAAATTCCTACTTTTCCTGCTTTCGGATACAGTCCTTTGTCATTACACATTTTCTGTGCACTTCTGAACAGGCTGCTTAATGACTTTTTTTTTCCTCACCAGCTCAGAATTTTTTGACTGACTGCTGCATTTGTTTGATTTAAATATAAACATGGGAGAGACAAAGAAATAAGTGCTGTGGAATGATTAGGTAGAGATATGCCAATGGCTTTGCCTGATTAATGGATTTACATTGTACATTACTCACAAGCAGCTTTCCAATGTCTTTCTCTGAAACAAGGTGACTTGTTTAAAGGGCTATTTTTTGTAAAACGCTGATAAAAGCGAGCCATACTCAGTGCATGTATGGACATCTAGTCAGGGAGAGCCAGGATAGGATGTACAGTCATTTTGCCCCTGCTAATCACAGCCATTCCTGCAGGTACTTGAGGAATGCAGGATGTGCCCCAAATAGCTCTTTACAAATATTCCCTGATGGAGTCATTTCAGCCTCTCTTGACATCCGTATTAGCTCTTGCTGACAACAACAGGATTTTTGTGACGGTGACTGCAGCAGAGTACAAATGCTTTCCTTCTCCTTTCGTGCCAGCCAGCAAGTGAAGGTAAAGACTTGCTATGCTGACTCAGAGGAAAGGTTGAACAAGCCTGGGCTCCTGCCTCTGACAGTGGCCAGAGAATCTTCAAGAAAGTCAAAGAAGAAAACAAGCACTTTTCCCTGATTCATCCTCTTCAGAAAGTGAGTATTTCCAGCTCTGGCATCTATTCTGACAGGGTAAGAAAGGATAAGTTGAAGAAATAGTGTGGCAAGGTGAGGAGAGAGGCTTTCCCATCGAAGTAGTAGCAGGGTTTAGTTTTCTGATCTGGTGCCAAGTGCAACAAAGGTACTTGCCAAATGCCCTTGCAGTAGGACTTGTCCAGGGGCTTTACAGCTTTGCACCTCTCTCTGTGTGTCCTGCTGCTCTGATTCTGTTGGAGTCAGTGGGATTCCTCTGGTGCTGAGCCTGTGTGAAAATCTGGCTTCTCCTGACTGCAGGGCACATCTCCAGAGTGTGAAAGAGCGGGAGAGCCCAGTTCATGCCATTAGCAGGGCAAGGCATTAGTGAGAGCTGTAACTTCTGCTTGACTGTTTGGGACTGGGGAAGGACACGTCTGCTGAGCAGGGAGACAGCCTGGTTTATCTAGAGTCCAATTTACCACAGTGTGGAGTGAGACCACCTTCTGAAAGTGAGGGGTGGTGCTGGGCTGGTCCCTGTGGTTCCTACCATCCACTCATGACCAGCCTTGTGTCATCCTCCAATTTCCTCTGGATGTGGAGCCATGTTCAGTGTTGTTACAAATCTGCCAAAGGTTGTAGCATCAGTACCAGGCTCCTCTGAGGCGCAGGGGCCTGGAGGAGTCTGGCTCAGGATTAGGATGCTGGATTATGTATGTATACAATGCTGAAAATGCACAAGAGATGCAGGCACAAGACTGACTCCAGGCTGAAAGTCAAAACTCCTTTTCCATGCACTGCCAGCTTTTTTTAACTGCACAGCATTTCTCCAGCCTGTACAGTTTTGTAATATGGATATAAATGCAAAAGGATATAAAATATGTCTGTCTGTCCATATTATGTCAAAAGGTTAAGGTTAACTGGAGACTGAGCTTCTGGCTTGGATTTTTTTCTTTCACTCCTGAAAAAATAACCTTTTTAAGCTGTTAATTTCAAAAACAGCACAGTCTGGAAACAAGAGCTTTTTTCTGTGTCATTAAACTTCAAGTCTGTTCCCAGAACTGTATGTCCAAAGGAAAGCATCCCTAGGCAGACGTTATTTGCCAGCCGACTTGGACCTTTGGCACTTCCCAGCTCCGAGCACGCTTCCTCAGTGTGGAGACATGCCAGAGAACTGGTGAGCTTGCAAACACCGTTCCCTGCTTCAAAGGAGTTCCAGTACCAAACACACCAGGGCATCCTGCCAGCTCCATAAGCCAAACAGGCTGCAGTCTGAAGAGGTCAGAAACAACTTAGACACACCTGGAAATACTCATAAAGCCCTTGGGCATCGTCATTATTGCTCAAGGTGTCCAGCAGCTCTGCAAACATTCAGATGGTGTCTGAGCCAGGCAGGTGTGGCTTCAGCATCTTGTATGCCCAAATAAACTCAGCAGGCTGGAATCACGCAGCTAAACTTGTCAATTTCTTAATTTGTTGTTATCTAAGTGTCTATAATCCTTGTAGGGAGATAAGATGCTGGCTTTTCCAGGTATTCACGTGTAGAAAGGACAGGGATAAAAATATCCCTGGTTGTGTTCAAAGACAGTGGGGAAAAAGCAGTGCCTGCTGGCATCAGGCCAGAGGAGAAACATCCTACTCCACAGGCAGGTGGCCACTGCCTGTGGCACAGCTCTGCTCCTGCCCTTCCAATCCACACTGCGTGTTGTCAGCAACAGCATCTTCCAGCCCAAAACACTCATGTTCATTAAGCTGATCTTGTGTGGCCACAGGATGCCTTAAGACAGAGTATTGCCACTTGCTGAGAATTAAGAAACTTCTAAAACATCTCAAAGTGGCCAAAACTTGCAGTGCTCAAAATCATTGTCCAATGTTCTGTAGGCACATATTGCTCTGCAAATGTTCCCTGTTGTTGGTTTTGCTTCCAAGCTGTGCATCCAAGCCAGGTGCTATATTAGTTTCTTTTGCTGTGAGTCATAGCACCACAGCCCTGAGAGAGATCATTGCTACATCCACTGAAAATGGAGTCTTCAAACCTATGAAGAAGAAAAATGGGGAGGTTGTGGAGGGGTGACCCATTGTGTGCAGACCTTAAAAACAGGGGGGCAAAACAGGAACAGGGAAACTGTGGGGGAGCAATGGCTGGGGTGCTCATCAGCCCCTTCCAGCAGAAAGGTGGAACACATTTGGGTCCAATGACTCCCTTTATTTGAAGAATAGTTAGCTGTTGAACTTTGAAGGCTCACCTACGTGGCTAATGTGTGATTAGGATGCCCAGCAGTGGGGCTGAGCACCGAGATGTTCCACACTGGGTTTCCACTGTTGTGCTGCAGCTGGGACCAGCTTTCAGTGGGGAACCAGACCAGCTGCTGCTGCTCTTGCTCAGAGCGCTCATAAATGGAATTTTCTCCCTCATGAGAAATATCAATGAGATATAAATGGTTTTGATGCAAAGCAATGGTGTTGCAGATACTGTGCTCTTCACTGATTTAGTAGGATTTATATTCCCAGTGTGGCTAACAGGTAGCCAGTGGAAACCTTGCTGTGGATTGTCTGATGCTCCTCAGAAGCAGACGCTCTTCAGTCAGGGTCTCTTGTTCCCTTATGCTGCAAAACACCATGCTCTTCCCAGTCCAAAGGCAGCATTCCTCCTTTGTTCACTACTGGCATTTGCAGGAAAGAAATTCTTCAGTTTCAGGCTGAAAGAACTCCTCCCCAGTGTTCTCAGCTGTATGTTTTCAGTGTATTGAGAGCAGAATGTTAGACTGGTATTGTGTGGGGCATGGCACGTGGATCTGCAGGACCTTTTTGTATTAGAGGCAAGTAGAGATCCTGACGTTCCTAAATGGCACAGAGAGAAGGTGATGCCGGGACTAGGCAGAGTGAGGGTCAGGCAATGCAGTGCCAGCATGGATGGGATACAAGTAAGCTGGGCTTAAAGGGTCTTGGTTTGGCTATTGGTCCTCTCAAATGAGGCTTGACTATAAAATAATGAACCTCAGGCAGTTTGGAACTGGGATTTCTTGCCTGGAGATGGCATATTCCCTGCCACAGAAACTGCATTAACTCCTTTAGTGACAGTTTGTAACACAAATCCTGGCTGTTTAATTGGATTTATCATGGCTATTGGGAGCATAAATGTGTTTACAGATTTGTTTTGAAAGCTTTTTTGTGTGTTTTTCTCATAGCAAGTCAACTTCCATGTGGTGCAATTATGTTCAAGATGTTCCCTGTAGCACTGGAATAATATCAGATTATACTGTGTGTGCATGTTGTTCTTCAAAAAGATTTTATCTGAGGCAGGATATACTGTGGCAAGAGGAGAAAAGGAGTTTAGTTTTTATTAAGAGAGGCATAAAAAGCTTAAAACAGAAAAAAATCTGTCAAATCTTCTTTCCTTATTATAGGAAATACTTGTCTCTGTCTACTGAAATGTGAAACTTTTTCCCCTTTAACTTCCTTCCTGCTCCATCCAACTCTGCCAGAACTCAATCCACACAGCTTGCCACTGTTGTACCACTGCTTTTCCAGCATTGAAAGGCAGAGGCAAACACAGCAAGACATTTCAGAGACAAGCATTTAGGGGAAATAAGAGATTGCTTTCATTCGTTTTGGAAAGCATCTTAGTTTTTCTTTGGTTCATGGTGTGACCTGGAAACTTGCAGTGTGTTTCATGCAGTTGTACAGGAGGCCCACATGAAGCCTGCTCACATCCCCAGCCACAGGGCTGGCTCCAAAGGGATGCTGTGGTACGGGAACCATCACTGGGTATCAGGGGCTACAGCACACAGTCTTTACCGTTAGATCTGTCTTTTTTTTTTTGTCTTTATGTCTTTTACTATTAACTTGGATAACAATGGAACTTAAAGTGCAATTTCCTGTCTGACGGCAGTTCAGATATTAAATGTCACATCTGCCCAGTACTTTAATCCTTAACTATGACAAGTTTTCCCAGCACTTCTAAAAGAGACAGTTGTGATGTTTCACTCCCTGTTGAATGATAGTCAGAACCCCAAATTTGTTCCATGAACCATTATTATTGTTATTATTACTACTCCTAATTGTTGTTATTAGTAAGCCTTTTAGGAGGAGTTACTTGGAAGAGCAGCACAACTCTCCCCACCGTGGGAAAGGTCAGGGTTTTCAGATGTCACTGTTTGCAGCCTGTCACTCTGTGTGTTGGTCACAGCTTTCCAAGTTGCACTGAAGGATGACTTTCAGGGACATGTCTCTGCTCTCTCTTGCTGCGTCCCGAGGCCATGCCCTCCCCACAGTGCCTCTCTGTCCTGGGGAAAGCTGCCAAGCCCTTGGCTGAGGTCGGCAATGCCATGAACAACGCAGGCATTACTTGAAAGCTCAAAGCTCCTGCTCTTATGACCAAAGGGATGGATGGAAAGATCAAAGAAGAGGGCACACGACTTGGGAGGGTGTCGTGGGCTTTGGAAGCAAACAGCAGTCAGGGACAGTGCCTGTGATGCACAGAGCATTGCTGCTGTGCCACAAAAAGGAAGGCATGAGGAGCTTGCAGCTGTGCTTTGCTTCTCAAGGAGCTCCAGGCGGTGACTTGCCTTTCTGTCATAAGCTCTAATGAGGTAAGGGAGCAGGAGAAGGGATGCAGGCACATCAGAGCTCAGTGGGAGGGGAAATCCATATGCCAGTTGCTCACTAGAAACAAAGCTGAGTGATCTTTGGCAATCAGATTTCTGATGGCCCTGTGTGGGTTTACACCACTGAGAGCCTGGCCCCAGAAACAGAGTGGCAGCAGAGCTGAGAGCAGTGTAACTCTATGCAGGCTTCAGGTAGTAGTTCCCATTGGCTTAGCAAACCCCAATCTGCAGATCTACTTTGCCAATTGAAAATTTGGCCTTGATTTTAAAGAAGGAAAAAAAAAAAAAAAAAGATAAAAGCCTGAAGCTCTGAGCAGGTATGTAAGAATGCACCCAAGAATGTAGAAACACAGCTTTGTGGGCTTAATCAGGTAGATATTTGCGAAATTTTCCAGAATAGTTTGTGTCTTCAGAAGAAAATCACCTTTAAAAATCAGCATGCTTTGCAGAAACTTGGTGTGCAGACCATTTTACAGAACTTGGGTTTTTACCCTGCTTCAATCAGGGTAAATAGCTTGAAAGATGAGCTGTTTTGAAGCATTTCACAAGACCCATGAGTCATGCAAAATCCTATCGCATTTTTCCTCTGGTTGAAATCACAGAAGTTACGAATGCTAAAAGAGTTATTAGATCATAGATAAAGAATGCTACACAATGGGCTGCTGAAAATAAATAAATAAAAGCCCCTAATTTTCCTCCAGCTTCTAATTCCCTGGGGAAGAATTCAAGAGGCAAAAGCGGAGTATCACAGCTCACCCTCAAAAAGGAGTGGCATGCAGCTGCATCCCTTGCAGAGCTGCTATTCCTTCTCTTGGTTTCTTCTGTGCTCCAGGCAAAAGGAGATTTTAAAACCACTCCTTTATCTAGCACAGTTAATTTCCCCACCCTGTACCAGCTCAGCTTCTCTGGCAGGTATGTTGGGGGATGGTGGACCCAAGCTTTCATCTGCTCCCAAGACTTCTGCTAACAAAATTGCCCATCTGTGATCCCACAGAACCTGCTCTGTACCCAGAGAGATCCAGGCAGGCAGGGGGAAGGTGATACTGTGTTTTTATAACTCAGCTTTACCAGTGCTGCCATTTCTGTTGTTTTAGGATACCTGTGTCCTCCAGGTATTTTTATTACTAGAATAAATCCTGCCTGGAACTACTGCTGGGATCTGTGGGTAAGTGCTAGGCTGGCCTTTCAACTTTTTTTCCTCATATTTATTTCTTATACCACTGTCACTTCTGAAATCCTCCTCCTTTTAGTTTCTTTTCCCTGAAATACTGTGGTTGTGTTTCCCAGATGTGCTCCTCGTCAATCAGGAATTTCTGAATGCTGAGAAGGAATTGCAGGAAAGCACTAGGCAGTGGGTCTTGTTTATGTCATAAACCATAAAAACATTTAATCAGATGGAAAGTCTCGCTTTCTATTTCAGTCACCATTTTTTGGAGCACATATTAGAGGTCAGAAATTAATATTGGCACAAACAAAGTAAATTCAAATAAGAGGAGAAACATGTGCCATTTTTGTCAGTATTTTGTGGGAAAAAAAAAAACCCTGCTGAGGGAAAACAATTATTTTTAATTGCTTACATGATTGAAATCTGTATGATTAAGCTGGTGTTTAGCTGAGGGAAAATAGTGTAGTTCAGCGACTTTGCATGTGGCACAGAGATGAATAGTTCTGCTTCTCAACAAACCTCAAACATTCTCACTGTTCAAGAGATTTTTAATGATCTCTCATTGTTACCTTTTTCAGGTTCCCTTTTTCACACATTTTTTTTCTTTCCCACAGTCATTTCATCCTCTCTCTAAACAGTTCCCACTGGAGAAAAGACAATGGAAAAGAGAAATGCAGCAGCAACCTTTGGGCATTCAGCTTCTTCCCTATTCCCAGCACGGTGTAGGATCTGCCATCTGATCTTCCCTCTAGCAGTACATGTGAAGGGTCAGTAACACCCTTGAAAAAGGTAAAATTAAACCTGTCCTAATTTCAGAAGGTTGCAAAAATTGCACACGTCGTAATGAACAGTGATACTAATTTGCTGTAAAATCTTTAGTATATGTTAATGAGCTAGGTTTTGCCAGTGCTAAAAATAAGTCTCAGTGTAGAAAAGACTTACAGAATGAGCAAATTTGCTCATTACCAAAAAAAAAAAAAAAATCATCTGTTGTCAAAAACACTTGATCATGTAAGATCTCCAGCTCTCTGTTTCTTTTGGGTAACACCAAACCTATTTACCCCTGCTCCTGAAGGTGGTGGGCATAGTGAACAATTTTAGTATTTTCTATAGTGAGGATGGTGATACAAGACTTCTCAAAACAGGTAAGAAGATGCATCAACTCAAGGTAACTCAGCCTAATTATTTGGATTGAAATTTTCCATGTCAAAGATGAGCCAGGAAGTTTCATTACAGGAAATGTTAGGTAAGAAATGAAGCTCCTGTCCCTGATAGTATTCATCACCTTGGGGTGGGTCAGCACCTTAACCTTAACCTTAATCATCTGTTGTTCTGTCTTTGAAAAGATGGCAGTGAATTTTGGAAAGAGAAAGGCTTATAAAGTGATTATCGGAGTCAACTTTGCAGCCATCCACACAATATTCAAAGGTAACCATGTTTTTTCTGCTTTGTTTTCTTAGCAAACCCTTTGGAAGAGGTTCTGTTCTGTGTGTGTTTCAGCCATATTTCAGTGTATCTCAAAGTGGGGTTTTATTTGTATGTGACCTTTCTCAGTGATGTCAAATTTGCACAGAGGAAAGCAAAGCTGCAGGCTTGTGTTTTTTTTGCTTGCTTGTTGCTAAACCCCAGGTCTCACATGTCTGTGTTGGCCAGCAGTTACTTTCTGACAGATCACAAGGCTGGTCTTTGCTCCCTTTCATCCAGCTGTCACTGGCTCTCCCTAAGGCACCACCTAGGCTATACATCAGGAAAAGGCAAAATTTGCTGGTCTACCTCAAGGAAGCAGCTACAGGAAGAAAGCAGTGGGACTCCTTAGTCTAGATCATGGAGGTGGCTGTGGTGGGATGGTGACAGCTGTTGGAGCTGGTGATGTGTGTCGTGTGCTTCCAGCTGTCCCAGGGAGTGTCGCTTTGATGCAAGGATCTGAGGTGATCACACATGTTCTGGTGGATTACAGGAAGAAAATTTATGGTTTATTTATGTGTCAGTAGCACCAGGATATCCCAAGCATGGGTCAGAACCTCCTGGTGCTGGAGCCCAGTGACAAGACAACCCAGTTTCAGGAGATTGGGAGTGAAAGTGTGAATTCAGCAGGGACAGGTGGAGGAGACTGGTTACAGAATCACAGAATTGTGTGAGCTGGAAGGGGCCCACAAGGATCATCAAGTCCAACTCTTCAGTGCATGGCCTGTACAGGGGTTATGATGAACAGACACAGAGTTTAGCAGAAAAAATAACATTCTCCTTTTCCAAGGAGAGTGACTTGTGGACATTGCATCAGAACTGCCTTAGAATACAGCAAACTGCCTGCTTTATAGGTTTGGGCAGATATTTTGCCATGTGAAGAGCACTTTTTCTAAAATGCAAAGTGAATGTTTCTTTGTTGCTGTGCAGTGGATGTTCCCTGTGCTGGTGTGTCACCATGGTGCTGGACTGGGGAAGCTGAACATCAAAAGCTTTAGGGAGCTGTATGGCTCAATTGTTTCTGCTTTCATCATCCATTAAAAAAAAAAAAAAATCTAAATGGAAGATGAGAACCTGCCTGCCTTAGGTTCATATGGAAGCAATTGTAGGTCCAAGCACCAGCAGGGTACTCATCTTTTCTCAAAGATGAGTATATGGTTGGGCCTCTACAGGAAATCTGCAGCAAACAGATCATTCAAAAATAACTTTTTGAGGCTATGGGATGTAAATGAAAAGAAATAGCTAATCAAAAGGAGAAGACATAAAAAGCAAATGTTTTATCTGATGTCAGAAACTGTTTGTTTTCATTCTGATATTCTTGTTTTTTCTGTATATATCTTTTAGAGTGCCCTTAAGTCTTCTCTAAAGGTTATTACTCTTCCAGTGGCGTTAGAGAGGCTGAGGTGATATTTGCAATGAGGGTAAGTGACTCTCTTGAGGTTTTGGCACCCACAGCTCCAGATTAACTGGAAATGCAGGCATTTAGTAAATCTGAAAATAAGTGCCTCTTGGCCCTGTGCACTTCAGAGAAGTCAACTGGAGTTTTGTGAGTGGGACCAGAGCAGGAACACAGTATATTCCACACAAGGAACACGTTTTTAGAAAAATTAAGCCCCCCAGAATGAATGCCAGCTCCTAAGGTAGTGGCCTCCATTCTTCTTCTGTCATGGACTATCTCATCCATGGAAGTCTGGGAAACCCTGCTGTCAGTTCCATTGATGGCAACAGCAAGACTTCCCTTTCTGGTATTAGTTTTGGCTGACCACAGGTGTAATTCTTACAAATTTCTGTTATTAAAATCTCCTCGGGTTTCCAGTTTCCAAAGTAAAAGAGCTCCATTCGAGGTCTGGAGTGGATTAAAGCAATGAGTGCTAAACCAGAGCCGGTTCTTGAGATGCTGCACTGGTAGGGAGATGGCTTCAACTGTGATGAGGTGAAAGGTCAGGAGGGACCTGGCAAACAAAAACCAGCACAGGAGACAGGATAATACCAATGATGTATGTGTACATAAACACTCCCATGTACACAGCTTTGTCTCAAGTGTACAGAAATGTTCCCTGCCTCCCCAGCAGTTACTAACCCACTGTTTTGCTTCCAGAAAGTAAAGTCTTGACAGACTTGAAGTGATGAGTAATGTCTCCACTTTCTTCCATTCCAGCTGCCACACAGGCAAGCACGTTGGTCCCACATTGACCCAGCAAAATTTGAATGACTTCCCCTTCTCTTGCTGTCCCATGTCTACCCTATCACTTACCTGTTGCTGTTATGGTATGGTGGGACCACCTTGTCTCAGCAGGCACTGTAATTGTTTTTTACAAGAAGAAGGAAAACACTGGTAAGCAGTGGTACACATCTAGGGAAAATGTCAGCACTTAAACTCGAGCCTTGCTTTTCCCTCTGAGCTGTCATAGCTGGATCCTCTGCCCTTCCTTGCAAGTGGGTTTGAGGAGGTGGTTGTTTTGGCTGGAATTGGAGAGGCACAGGTGGTACCACCAGCTGTAAATTGGAGGAGGCACTTCCTGATTATGACCACTGCCTACACACAGATCACTGCCAAGAGAGGAGCTGGAAGGCGCAGAAGCCTTCTCCTTACTTGGAAAAGAGGGTAGTCATCACTCCCCTCTCCTGCAGGCTTTCACCTGTAGACTTTGGGCTTCTTTGTCAGTGCTTGGCTTCCTAAAATGCTGAGATGTGAACAACCCTCAGCCACCAGTGGATAAACGGAGGCACAGAGTACTTCAATTTATGCATCCAACATTTATGTACTCGGGTCTGTATGTACAAGTGCATGGCACATTTGAAAGTCAGCTTACTTTTTTAAGAGACTTCAGTAGGGATTCAGATGCCTGCTTAGCCATGGCAAAATAAGTGGTGAATGACTTCCTGACCTCTGCAATGTCAGGATTTTGTCCTCTGGCTCTAAATGTCAGTGGTGAGAGGCTTGTACCGAGCTGCAGAGCAAACATGCAGGCTCGCCTGTGAGGAGTTTAGAAGGTTGCTCTGGAAGTGGGGGGAGGAATTTCAGAGGGCACTGACAGCTACCTGGTCTCAGCTGCAGGCACACACCCCCATTTGCGCTTACGTATTATTTATTTCCAGATTACAATTTTTTAATTATTGTCTGGTGCTCACGTCTCCACCTCCACATAAGGGAGACCTCTGTTTGCTGGCCTTGTCTCCAGGAAAACTGGGCTGCCTTATCACCCTATGTGCTGAAAGCCCTTTCCCTGGGGTGATGCCTTGGCCTGTTGCCACCTCACAGCCTTGGTTTTCATTTCTTGTCCTAAATGTGGATCCACCACGTGGAGTGCAGCAAGTGAGGGAGAGGCACCAGAGGGTTCATGCAGAACTGTGTGCTCCACACCCATGAGCACCAGAAGAGAGCCAGGTTAAAAGATTCAAGTCCCAAACTGCAAACCCCCTTGGGCTCCCGATGAGATCTGAGTGCCTGGCTGTGAGGCCAGACTCCCGCTCCAGACACGCAGAGCAGTGTGTGCTGTCGCTCACGACGGAGCCGCTGGCTCCCGGCATCCTCTCCTGCTGACAGCTCTTGCTGGTTTTACAGACCAAGAATTAAATAATAAACCAGTTTTTATGGTTAAATAAACCAGTTTAAGAAACCAGCCCTGAAGGAAGGTCATGAGTGACGCTTTGGCAGTACCCAGGGGCTCCAGGGGGTGGCTTTATGCTACCCTCGTTGCGCACCTGAGTTTTGGGCACCTTGCTTGCTTGTGTTGTGGTGGCTGGATTGGTTTGCTTGGGATGTGGGATGGGGCTGGAGAGGGAGGGGTGGCAGCATGGTAGCCACACAGGAAGGGTCGTGAGTCCTTTGATGGTCATTTCTTAGAGGTCTCCTACAAGCCTCACCCTAGCAAAACTACCACTAGGCGTGTGCTCATAGGCAGCGTATTTTCTATTTATTTTTATTTTTTCCCTCCCACTTGCTCTTCATTAGGACTGGACAAGTAATTTCCTTTTTGGATTTGTGGCTGAAAGGCACAGAAGTCAAACTGTCACAAAGCACTATTACTGTGTTTCTGTCTGTAATTTTTGTTTGACCAAAGCAGTGAGTCAGAGCCAAAATGATGATTCCAGCATCACTGAAATGCTCAGCACGCTGAGCTCTCAAAAGCAATTTTTTCCCCAGGTTTTTTAAAATATTGCTTTTATATTTTTGACTTTTTTTTTTTTTTTTTAATCAGAAACAGGTTGTTTCAAAGCAAAAAGTTCAGCCCTGCTATTTTGAAAGCCTTGGAATAGTATATTTTGACTTCTCAGGAGCTGTTCCTCCTTCTCCTCCCTGTGCTTTTCAGACGAAGCTCTTTGTCAGACACAGGCTGAACCTGTGAAGATGTTCAGTTCTGGAGCTCCCTGTTTCAGCACATTTCTCAGCTCTGCTTCCCAAGTGCTCAGGTGACACCAAAGTACAGTGCATGCTAGCACCTTCTGGCCCTTGCAAGAAACGGTGTGGGGCTGTGTGGTGGCCACACAGAGTGCCCATGAACTGCCTCCAGCTGTGGAAGCATTGGGATCTGTGCTTCCCAAGCTGCTGGAATGGGCATAACCAAAATATCACATAGGCACAACCCTAAAATGGAGTAATTTCCAGGTTTGTGCCTGTTTTGATGAAGATTAAAGGCTAAGTTTTAGCAAAGTCTTTTTTTATTAACTGTATGCTCACATAGGTCTTTGTGATGCAGCTGTATCTTCCAACTGATTATAATTAGTGCACTGTTTTATTTACATAGGATTAATGTAATTCAAATGACTAGATGAAATTCTTTGATCTCCAAGGTACAAGAGGTGAGATTATGATGATTTACGATTTTAAACAGTTGCTCCTGGCCATAAAATCTATTCATTTGAAAATCAATAGAAAGATATCAGTTGCCATGTTGATGAGATAATTTCTTCTGCTACTCAGCCCTGACCCTATTCTCCTAGTTTCCAGCATCCTATCAAGTTTGGATACCTTTTTTTTTTTTTGTCCTTGAAGCTCTGCTCCACCTGATCCTGCACAGCCCTTCTGTGTGTATGGGGTACTCTACTTTTTAATTTGAAGCCACTTTCTGATTTATATGCTCCAAGCATGTGAACTCTTCTTCAAAACTCTCTTCCCAATCATGCATTCAGTGAGATGGTGTAGCTGCCTAAAATATATGTAGCTCCATATTTGTTCTTTGTTGCATTGGGTGAATTTGTAGGTGCAGTGTATTAGAGACTGTAAACTTTCTAATCTCTAACAAGGGCTGTTGTCTGTTCAGCAAGTCCTGCCCATTGCACAATGGTATGAATATTTATGATGCTAAATAATCATGCTTGCCTCTGACCCTCTTCATCAGCAGATCTAGCATTGCTTCACTGAGGAAGCAGTCAAATCATTATCCTAATATGCAGATGGGGAAACTGAGGTGCTGCAAGGTGAAATAACTTGTCAAATGTTAGCAAAGGAGAGCTAGAAAGGGAATGCAGCTGTCTCTGTCCCCAGCTACACGGTACAGCCACTAGACCCTGCAGCCTCCTCAATGGCAATGACAGCTCATGAAATTTGTCTTTTATGCAATGCATTTTTCTCTATTAACAGCAAACAATTCCAGTGTTTTCTTCACAAGTATTAATAGCCTCCCTGAGAAATATGTTTCAACATGCATTTTCAGCAGTACTTGTGTGTGTGTGTTGTGCCCCAGCCAGCAGCTGTGACCTGCTAGGAGGAGGCAAACAGGGCAAGGTTGCACCTATGCCCCTGCACTCTGATCCGGCACCCGTCCGCTCCTCCAGTGCCAGTCAGGGAGGTTCTGCAGACCATGGAGATGTTCTGCAATACCAGCTGCTGTGTTGGCAGCCTTGGAGTTGCCTCTAGGTCTGACTTACCGTCTTGTCTCCTTGAATATAATTGCTCACTGCTGATTTTTATTTTTTTTCCTTTCCCTTTGATTCTGTAGCACTCGTACCCTACTCAGATTCCTCATCAATCTCGCAACCTGGGGAGTCTGAGGAAATAGAGAACTGATCATCTGCAGACTTCTTCTGTATATTATGAAAGTGTCCTTGTGCCATGTGTGATTCCAATCTCTTTTTCCTTTAATCAGACAGAACATCAGCATGTCAGACTGCACCAGCCAGGTATGTGTGCTGGGCGGGGAAGGACGGAGCCACTTCTGCGGAGGTACTCCAGGCTCCCTGGAGGTGAGGGCACATCTCTGGCTTCCCCTCCCTAACCCTTCCACCTCCCCACCCTGCTCAGCTCAGCCTTGCAAATGTTCCATGGCAGGGCATGTTCTGCCCCTGGCCGAGCCCGCTGGGGCACGGCTGCTGGAGCAGCGCTGGCTGCGGGGAGTCCTTGAGGAGTGGTAGAACACGTCTGCCTGGAAATCTGCGTGTGCTGCAGAGGAACCCATTCCTTGCTATTTGGAGGTCTCGAGGGACCAAATCACCTGGTGGAATTGGCCAGAATTGTAATGATTCCCACCCAAGTACCTTAGCACGGTGGTGGAAAAAGCATATGTAGAAGGTGGGGTGGGTTTATGTGGGTGCAAAGGTGCGTGTGCTCCTTATACATTACACTGGAACTTCATCACAAGCTTTTCAGCACTCTGCAGGGTCTCTGCCATGAAGATCAGAGTAGATAGTCCACACTAGGTAAGTGCCTTAAATTTTGGCAGTTATTCCCTGTCTTGTAAGCATTTTAGGAAGGAAAGGGGATCTGAAATAGAGGTGAAGTTCTGCCACCTTCATCTTTTTTTTAGTGTTTTATTCACTCAGTGTTACAGTTTTTTGCTTTTACCTACCTACTCTCAGTACACTACAACCATTTCAATACCAAAAGGTAAGAGAATATAACAGCTATAAAATTAACAGAACTCTATCTATCTCTCCCTTTCCATCTGTGCAGGGCAAGATCTGAAGGACACTTACCTCCAGATGTCAGGACATGTGTGAGAAGGAGCAGACTCAGAGCTTGTGTGTCCTCTGTGGGATATAAGCAGAAACAGTACCTAGACAGGAAAGTGTTTGAATGTTAATGATAGGACAGTGCTAAAAAAACACTTCAGTAACACTTCCCTGCTTTTTGCTGGGGAAATCTCAATTTGTTGGCTGCCACTGGCTTTTTGCCCAGCATTCTCAGATCTGCTGGTGAAGGGAGACAGCAGAGCACGTTTGTCCTATTCTTCTTCCCCAGAGTGGGATGCAAACTGGAGCAGATAAGCTGCTGTTCCTAAGAACACGCTACAGTGGAGACTACAGTCTATTAAACCCTTCCCTTGATATATTCAACCTGCCTTGATATCTTCAGTAGGCCAGGGCAGGGCTGAGTTACACCTCTCTCACTAGCAGCCCCTGGAAGCACAGCTGAGTGGTGTGAGAGTCTCCACAAATCCATTGGAATGCTCGTGGAGCAGTGTTGTTAGTCTCTTTCCCTGGGAAACACACTGGCAGTCCCAGGCATGCGGTATCCCTGCCCGAGTCCCAGCTTTGCCCTGGGTGGACTTCAGCTATGTCCCAGGAGCCTCTTTTGGGAGAAGGGATTTGTGTTGGGCACCCCTGGTTAAAATCTGGCTTTCCACCTTGATGTGCATTGTTCCTGCTCCTTTTCTTCCACGGGAGTGGCTGAATTTCTGTTGCATATAAAGTATTTAGGACAAAAAGTCTATACAAGTGTGATACTAATAATATTTTACAGCTTTAATTACCATGATTGTAGTGCCTAGAGGCGTATGCAAAAACTTTTTGAGTGGGTGGAGAGGAGGCAGTGCTGTGAACATTTTTGTGGTTTTGCTGGGCAATGTGCAATGGAGTTTTCTCATGGGAACCACAGCATGCCATGGAGAAAAGCTGCCTCTGCCTCCTCATCTGCTCTGCTGGGATACTGGATCACACCCCAAAGATGAGGAGACAGCCCCAGCCACTCCAGTTTTGGGGAAAAGCTGAAAAGTGTCGGCTGACCAACGTTCTGCTTTGCAGAGGGGCTCTAGGGGCAGGTGCTGCCTGTTCCTCCAGGCAACAGGTATTCTTCCTCAGTCAACATCCCTTCCGTGCAGTCAGCTTCACCTGCGGGGTGATTTTGGGATTGGGCAAGCACTGATTTGGGGCCTGGACTTGCCAGCAGGCTGGAGAGCAGCGTGCCTGCCCCGGGTCAGGGTGTGCAGTGCAGACAGAGCTCCCGCCGGCCGCCCACCCGTCCCTGGCGTGCCTGCGTGGGCAGCGCCAGGACACACAGAGGGGCCCTGTGTGCCTCCCTGCCCCACTGCCAGCAGGCCTAGGGCAATCCAGGGGCTCAACTCACTGCCAAGCAGGGAAATACCCCATGCAGGAATGCAAGTTTTCAGAGTTTGGGTGTTACAAACAATGAAAAAAAGGGTGCTTGCGTTTCACCAGCTCCAGAATGCAGTCCTGCATCCTTAGAACTTCTGAAAACTTTGTTCCTAGATCGTACATTCATTTTTAGATGTTTTTTATGAAGTTTTGAGGATAGTGATTGAGGACATAGATGCCACAAAGCCTCAGACTTCCATTGGAAAAACTGAAGGAGAAATTCGGTTTTGTTTGGAGTCGCTTAACCAAGGAGCCAGTCCATGACTCCGCTTCCTGCCTGGCCGGACCCTGCTCCAACAGCCATGAAGGTGCAAGGTATGGATCAGAAGGCAAGGGAAAAGGGAACGCTGTGTGAAAGGTATTCCCAGCACTAGGCAGAGCTGGACGTTGCCTACAAGGCAAGCGTACTTTATTGAGACTTTTTTCTCCCTCGCTCGCTAATTTTTTCCACACATGTAATGCTTTTTTCCTATTGTTATCTGCACTAAATATGAGTTACTTAATTTATTACTTATTACTTAATTTATCACCGAGACATGACTTACTTCAAAACTCGTCGTTTAACCAATTCTCCATCAGTAAAACAATTACACGCTCTCATTTCTCCTCGCCTGAATTGATACTCGGTACTTTCGCACCGGTTTCTGCACAGCTGCGTGTCGCATCCCACGCCGGCCCTTTCTGCGCGCTCCGCCGCCCCGGGGCGGTGTTCCCGGCCGGGCAGGGTCCCTCCGTGTTTCCCGGGCCGTTTATTCCCAGGCGGGGACTCGGGAGCGGCGTTATTCCCGTGGGGGCGGCGCGGGGGGGGTGTCGCGGCCCCGGCGCGCTCCGGCCGCGGGGGGGCGCTGCCGCTGCCGGTCCCGCCCCCGCCGGGCGCTGCGTCACGCGGCGGCCGCGCGTGGGCGGGCGGCGGAGCGCGCGCGGGCTCTCCCCATGTGACCGCGCGGGAGGGGGCGGCGTGCGGGGGGGCGGGGGCCGCTCCCTCCCTCCCCTCCTCTCCTCTCCTCTCCCCTCCCCTCCCCTCCCCTCCTCTCCTTTCCTCCCTCCCTCCCTCCTTCCTTCCCTCCCTGCCGCCCGCTCGGCCCCCGCGCACGGCGAAGGCGCGGCCGCGACGAGGCGAGGTGCGGCGGGGCGGCCGCGCGCCCCCCCCGGCGGCGGCGGCAGCGAGGCGGTGGCGGGGACAGGCTCGCCCACCCGCCCCGTCGATGGGAAAGGAGGAGCCTGGGCGGGGGGGGCGCGGGCAGGAACTTCGGCGGGGCTGAGTCTGCGGCCCCGGGACGGCACCGAGGGGAGCCCCGGGCAGCCGGCGGCGGCGGCCAGCTGCAGAGTACGTGCGGGGCGGCCGGGGGGCGCGGGCGGCGCGGCCGCGGGGCACGGCCGGAAGGAGCGGGCGGGTCGTGCGTGGGTGATTCCCCGAGAAATCCGGCGCGGGGGGGACGGGGGAGTGGGAGGAAAGTGCAGAAGCGTCCCCGCCGTGTGCGCCGCGGGGCGGGGGGGCCGCGCCGCGGGGGCGGCGGGCGGGACGGGGCGGCCGGGCCGGGCCGGGCGGGGGCGGGGCCCGGCGGCCGCCGCTCCGGCGGGGTCCCGGGCAGGGGCGGTGGGGCCCCGGCCTCCCCCGAGCTCTGCGGGGCCGTGCCCTTCTCCGGCGCGGAAGCGAGGGGTAGTCCGGTCGCCGGCGCCCCGCGGAGCAGCCCCGACGGCGAAGGCGCTCCGGGGACGTTCCTGTCACCGGGCTCGGCGGCCGCGAACTTTGTGTGGGGACCGCAGCCCACGTCCGTGCCCGCCGTGTGGGTTTCCTTCCCGTGGGCTCCGTCCCGCGGTGCGGGACCCTGTTCTGCAGGTATTTGTGCGCTCGCCTCGTCCTTACGCGAGGGTGCTTTTTGCGCGTTTCAAGTTTCCCATTAGTTGCGGCGAGGTACGGGTTTGTACGGAAACGCGGAGCTCACTCATCGGCTGTATTTTGGCACATCTCAGAGCTAGACAAGACTATTTAATTTGCGAAGTCTCTTTTCTGCAGCTACATGTAATTTTCTCCTCCTGCTAAAAGTCCTTTGGAAACGCTGCAGAAATGTAATGAATATGCAAAGCAGCCAGCTCTCAAACCCAAACCCAGTTTGTCTTCAGAGACTTTTCAAAACGCCCAAAGTGATCAAGATACATTATGAAATAATCACTTTTGCCTAAAATACAGGGATGTGATGTTTCACGCTTTCTCCTTGTATTCCTAATTTAATTGGTGACAGCTCAATTAGAATTCACCTGAAATAAAATCTCTACAATCGGTTAGAGTTGCTCGGTTGCTTTTACTTCCAGTGCAGCCTTAAAAAGCAGGAAAGCTGCTCAGGAAACCCTTGTCCCATGCGTACACCCCACAGCTCCCGAGTTTTCCTTCTCCCGGTGTTTCACCCACATCCACCACCTGCCTGCTTCAGCCGAGCATCCTCCTGCCACCTCCGGGAAGTGTGCGGCTCCGAGCTTGGAGCGGGCACAGCGGGGAAGGGACCGGTGTTTTCCCGTGGTTAAAGATGCTGAGCGGTGCTGCCGCTGCCCGCTGTCTTGATAGAGGGAGTTAGGTTGTGTTTCCTACGTTAGCTGTTTACAAATATTTAAGAGCGCTCTGTGGTGTCTCTGTGGTTTTTGTTTTCCTTTTTCCCAGGAGTTATGCTTGTGGTCAGAGTTAAGGTGACAGCCAGCGTTTGGAGAGGAGGGCATGGCATGTGGGGTGATGGGCTGTGGATGTGAATGAGGTAATGTGGAAAATCAGAATGCATGGTTGTGGGTTGCAAAGGCTGAGTGAAAATCTAACTTGTGATTTCCTAGTTCTCCCGTGGCTATAACTGTATGCAGCCTTGCGTGTATTTTCAACAGCTTTGTCTGCTGTGGGGAGTTTTCTGGCTTCTTTGTTTGTTCTATATGTGAAAAAATGTAAGAGATGGCTGCTCTTCCCTGTGTGTTCTGACACTTCTCACTGGTATGGGCAGCAAGCAAAGAAAGGGGAGAAGTAGCAGCTCAAGTGCCGTGCCGTTCATTTACTCCTGTAGACCTCCCTGTGCCAGCTTTGCATTCCTGCCTCTTGCTGGAAAAAGGGTTTACAATTGTGTTAGATGGACCTGCTCACTTCTGAGGCAGATCATTCTGGCTGGCTTCTTAGGATTTGCCAGAGGACGTGACCAGGCTGTTACTCCTGAACCAGGTTGGCTTGGGATCACAGATTAGACAACCTAAGACTTATCAAGCAGGCTGCAGAAGAGGGGGATCACACATGGTGCCCCAGGGTCTTATCCAAGATGCTCTTCCTGGTGAGGAGCAGACACAAGTGTCCTGGCTGTGAGCCCTCCCTGTGTCATCTCATTGTGTAACCTCTTCTCGTGCTTACCCTTTACCCCAAAAGCACAGTCCTTAATGCACTAAGAAATGAGAGAAGTGGTGGAAAGCGGTATTTCTGGTCTTTTAGATACAGCTTAAAGGTCACCTGAAAGATGTGGGGTGCTGAGACTTGAGTGGGTGTGCTAAGGCTTTGTGTGCCGGCCGGGTGAGCAGAGCCAGCGGCAGCGCCAGGTGTCTTCTGGGTTAACAGTCTCCTTGGGTTCAGACAGTGCTGTGCTGCTTTCTCAGCAGTCCTTGCTTGTTGCTTGTCCTCTTCCTAAGCCTCATCTTACTCCTGCAGGTGGACTAGCATAGCTGCTTGCCGGGCTTTGTAGGCTGTGAGCGGGGCCGAACCAGGGACCACACCGATCGTGTCTGGAGAAGCAGCGTAGCTGGCGGCGGGAGAGGCCGTCTCGGAAAGGGGAGGGGGCCTTCCCCTTGTTAAAGTTTAGAAATAACTTGGGATGGCGTTGAGGTGAGTGCTGGAGGAACTCTGTTTAATGCAAGGAGAAAAGAGGTTAAAAGGAGGAGTGTTTGAAAATGCCTTCTCTGCAGAAATCGGTAGCAGTCGTACATGGAAAAATTGCTCGGCCCTCTCAGGAGTTACTGTACTGAATTTGAAAAACAGAACGGGTCTTTAAAGTACAAAACAAAGGGATTTCAGCCTTGCTTTAAATGTAAATCTCAACGCAGTCTGAACTGTGGACTCGGTGCTGACGCCTCCATAGTACATATTAATCCAGTTTTATCTGTCATGAGGAGATTTGTTGATTAGAAGCCTCTAGGTAAAGGCTGCTCATGGACTAGTGCTGCTCTTCCAGCCTGTGGGCTGGAAAAATGAGTTCAGTTCCATGGCTTGCCTGGAGCTCTTGGGCTGTGTGTAATTTCACTGCCACCATCCTCCCAAGATTCAATTTAGCTCTCTGCACAAAGTCCATTTATGTAGATTTTGTGCTAAGATGAATAACTTTCAGAGGAAATGGGCCTTTTTTAAAAAGTTACATAAGTTAATTTGTGGCACTGATGATGAAAAGTCAGCATCATTCAAAATGGGAGGGAAGGAACAGTTTACTGAAATGCCACTAAGCTGTTAATTTTGTTTGTCTTGACAAAGTTTGTCAAGAATGGGAGGATTTTTCTAAGAAATTCAGTGAAATAATGCCACTTTTTAAAACAGTGAATTCTGTGTCCTGTAAAGGGTTACCTTTAAGTGATTGTTGTCATTTTCCATGTTCTTTCTTGTATCTTTGAGTGTAGACAGTACTTGATTGATTTTTCTGCAGTTAACTATTCTTTCTGAAAAGCAAACTGTGCTTCTAAAATATGTAGCTCTTAAGTGTTTACAGTTTCACCCTGTGTTCCAAAGTGTGTAGTTTATTAGCTCTTGAGCTCACCAGCAGCTCCTTGAGGTAGCTGCTCAAATCTAAACTGCAATTACTGCCCCTTCTGCTTTACACATACTAGCACGCATACCAGGAATGATATGTTCAGCTGGTGTTTGGGGGTTTTGTATGTTTTGGGTTATTTGTTTTTTCCTGGGCTCCATCTCTCTTCCTGAAGAGATTGACTGTAGGTATCCTGTTGCTGTCACATACATTTCTGGAAAGTTTCTGCTGGCTTCCTGATTTTATTTTTCTGTAGTAGAGTTAAATCAGAATTTCACAGCAAAAGCCTGGTCTTCCAGATGCCTCCTGAATAGAAGCTGGGCTCTGCTTGTTTTATCTGTATGTTCGACTACTTGAAGAAAAGGCTCATATTGAGAAGAAACCACCAAAATACCCAAACAATTTTTTTACAATATTTTTTGTGTTTTACAATGTTCAAAAGGACATACCACAAAAATAATTTCTCTCTGAGTTTTACTTCTTATAACCAATCTCCCAATGCCCCATAGCAAACATATTTGCTTGCATTGCAGTTTTGGAGGAAGGGGAGTTGCACAGTATTAAAATGTTTTTTCCCCAGTGTGTGCAAATCTTTCTGTTTTTTAGGTTAGTACTGTGTGTTTTCTCAAGTCCATTGTGATAGTAGAGCCAGAGCAATGTTAGCAGACCTACTCAATGTTTTAGTTCTGTCACTTTCTCAACCAGCTATAAATTGCATGCTTTAGACTTTATCAATTGGTGGTTTAGTGTAATACACTAATACTGGAAATTATCTGCTCGTGGCTGTGAAAGCCACCATAGAGTGAGGAAGTGTGTGTGTGAGATCTTGGAATTCTCTGAGGAGTTTATTAGTTGTGGTATAACTGGATAAGGAGTTTATGAAGTTGGAACTTGTGCAAATGTTTTTTCCTGCCTCCATAAGGGCTGAGCACTGCAGCGATCTGTCTGTTGGGAGCCTTTAAGCACAATTGTTGTATTACTGAGTGGTATTTCATGTCTCAGGTGTCAATGACAGGCAGCCTTGTTAGCAAATGAAACGGGCAGGTGAATTCAAACTAAGGTTTTTTAGCTATCTATGTTGGAATCCATTAGTATTTTTGCTTTGTCTGCAGCTGTTGCTGCCATAATTAGGATCAGCAGAGGCATTAGAGCCTTTTCATGTGAAACAGGTAAAACTCTAGAAATATTTAGTTCTTAAACACTTTCGCTCACCCAGCTTCTTTAGTCCTCTGGGGTTCTGTGAAGTGCTTTCCTTCTTTGCTTTCCTTTTACAGTCCTCCACACTTTCTATGGGGGAAAAATGATGCGGCAATTAAGAAGAATTGAAACTGATGAGATTTTTTCTTCAGGGAATTGAATATTCCGTAATTCTTCAAAATGTGTTTTGTGATCGTTTTGATCTTAAGATATAAAAGAGAATTGAGTAGAAGCTGTGAGGGATATTTACTGACATTCTTGGGAACAAACATGAAGTAGGAATGTTGAAAACAAGCTGGCTGTTTGAATAATCTTTTTTTTAGGTGCATCACAACTATCTGCTGATTCGTTTTTTTTCAAAAATATTTACATTAAGTTAACAAGTCAAAAAACATCTTTTGCCCCTTATTCATGTCTCTGGGTGTTCTTGTAATGAGAGTAAGAGATGCTGTTCACTGAGTTGACAGCCTTGTGGAAAGATGGGTGGTGGGACAGTGCTGGGTGTTGGGGCTTTGGTGCTCATCTTCTCTCTGATTTTGCTGTTCGCAGGTTCTGTCATCCGTGATGGCGTCAGCTCTACCCAGAACCCTTGGAGAATTGCAGCTGTATCGAATATTACAAAAAGCAAATCTCTTATTCTACTTCGATGCCTTCATTCAGCAGGGTGGTGATGATGTCCAGCAGCTCTGTGAAGCAGGTGAAGAGGAGTTTTTGGAGATAATGGCTCTCGTAGGCATGGCTAGCAAGCCACTTCACGTCCGACGGCTGCAGAAGGCTTTGAGGGACTGGGTCACAAACCCTGGCCTTTTTAACCAGCCTCTCACCTCCTTACCAGTCAGCAGCATCCCTATATATAAGCTGCCAGAAGGTTCTCCTGCGTGGCTGGGGATATCCTGCAGCAGTTATGAAAGGAACAGCAGCACCAGAGAGCCTCACCTGAAGATTCCGAAATGCGCTGCCACAACGTGCGTGCAGAGCGTGGGCACGAGCAAATCTGATGTGGGGAGTTTATCACTGCAGAGCAGCAGTGAGCCCAGACTCTGGCAAGGACACCACACCACAGAGAGTGAGCACAGCCTTTCCCCGGCTGACCTTGGCTCTCCAGCCTCACCAAAGGAAAACAGCGAGACCCTGGATGCTGCTGCTGCTCTGTCAGTCGCTGAGTGTGTAGAACGTATGGTTCCCTCCCTGCCCAAAAGTGACTCCAATGAAGTCAAGGAGTTACTGAAAACAAATAAGAAACTGGCAAAGATGATTGGTCACATCTTTGAGATGAGTGACGATGACCCTCACAAAGAGGAGGAGATCAGGAAGTACAGTGCAATATATGGCAGATTTGACTCAAAAAGAAAGGATGGCAAGCATCTCACCCTTCATGAGGTAAAACAGCTTGAGTGGAACTGGGCTTCCTCCCCTATTCCTACACCTTTGACAAGATGTGTTTACAGCGTACACTTCTTGAATGGACAGTTCTTGCTGAGTGATGAGAGTTGTGTGTCTGAAGTTTGTGTGTTGAGTGCTGAAGGCAGTCCTGGCCTGACATGGAAATCTCAGGTGCAGAGAGTCTCCTTTTGTGAGTGGGTGTGGGTGTGTGCGCGTGGTGATTTCAACTTGGTGTCATCAGACTTCTCGGTCGCTGGTGTGGCCTTTCAGAAAGAAGGTTTAGAAAGTTTGGCACCAAAGCAGCAACCAGTATTGTACTGAGCATGGCCTTGGGGATTCTAAGGATTTGGTACGTTCTTAAAGATGTACTGTTGGGGTATTTCCTTGCATCTTTGAGAGTAGACTTGTTTGGAAGATCAGTAACTAAAATTGGTTGTGTCTGATGTGATTACTACCCTCTGCTGTCTTCCTTCACCTCAGGACTCTGCTCTGTAGCTTGTGCACTTGAGATAAAAAGGATTCTGTCAACGAGATCCCTAAACACAGTGGCATGGATTTTTTTTGTTGTTGTTGTTTGAATTGGAATGAAGCTCAATTATACAACCTGTGATAATTTTTGGGCTTAGAGGTCTCAAGCCTGTCAAGTGACATGCAGACTGTGTGAGGAGGAAGGGAAAGGACTGTCTCCAGTATTGATGGGTGGTTGTAATCTGAATGTTTGTCTTTTAATCCCTGAGTAGCTTCTCTTCCCTCTTGTCTTTGAAAGTGCCTGTGGGCCTCCCTCGCTGCTCTTGTGGCATTCCTGAGGCTCATGCTGCATGTGTTGTAACGCAATAGGTGTGTTTGTGTGGGGAGTAGTTTCCTAGTGCCAAAGTACTGTATGAGAGGAGAACAAACATTAATTCAAAGCAGTGCCAAAACACTGTTGATACGAATGCTGCATCAGCATTTTCACAGTTAACAGTGATTGCAAAATTTCAGTTGGATTTAAAATTTGGCATGTAAGGCTTAGTTCCCAAAAGGAAAGGCAGTGTTTATGTTACAGGAGTGCCAAAAAAATTGTACTGGCTTTAGCCTTTTTTCACTTCAAGAAGTAGTTTTGTAGGTGTGTGATCCATAGCATGAGACTGAGTTCTCTTTATGCTTCTGAGTAGAAGGGCAGAAGGAAACAAGGCGTATTTCTTTACATTTTTGTTTACTTATTTACATTTATAAGGCAACTGCACATCACCGGCAGTGACTTGACAAGGGCTTTTACTGCAGACTGGGGAGACACTTCCACCATAGTCAGCCACATTCCTACCACACAGTTCTAGTTGTGCAGCTTGCACTTACATGCACTGAGGCTTTATGTGAAACACTTACAATCTCTGAATTCATCCACTGTACAAGACGAGATCTCATCTTAGTCCCCTGACTTTGTGGAAGTCTCCCTCATAACAGAACAAGTTGTGTATGAGATGGAGGCAAGATTTGAAGGGATTAATTGTGTAGATGGCCTGTGTACATGGCTGCAGATTCAAGATTCAGAGAAAGGGGGTTCTCCCCAACTGAGGATGGAGGCAGTCGAGGTGTACAACACTGTGCGGCTCTGTGCTTTCACAGCCTCTTGGGTAGTGACTGCAGAAAATGCTCTGAAATCTGGGCAGACTACTTGTAGGATAATTTTCTGGAATCCAGCAGTGTACTGGAAGGTGTGGTCCAGGGGCACCTTTTGTGTAGGCTCAGGAGTGGCTTTGCAAAACTAGGGGAATGAACTCTGGGGTAGTAATTGAAGGAGTGGGATAGCAATGAACTAGATGAAAGGACAACTGCTCTGCCTTGTTCATTTTTTCAGTATTGCACTACAGGTCTTTACTACATCACTGTAAAACCACGTTTAAAAATGGAATGAGAGCATGGTTTGGTGTTAGGAAATATTTCTATCGCTATTGTGATTAAGGGCACAAGATCAAAGGAGTCTATGGTTGACTTATGCCTCACTTACGCATGTGGGGCCTTGCTGAACTTGATGGGAACTGCACACATGCAAGCAAGAAGAATTTGCTCGTAATTAGTTTACTGCTGGCTTAAAGAGGCTGGATTTCAAAGTTTTGTCTTGAACAGTTTTGTCTTCATTTTCTGTGTAAGGCAGAAAATAAATAGCAGCAATGAGACCATTTTCTTTTGTTCAAAATCTGCTAAACCAGAATTTGCCTTTCGTAAACTCAGCCTCAGTGTGTTTTTGGTTCTGATAGCTTAGGCAATTGGCTGCTCAGAAGGAAGGACCTTAAACAACCAGGGAGGTAAGTTTCTGCAGGTTCAGAGACTGTTTTTCTTCACGTGTTAATACATTCCAGAGCTGTCATTCTGCCTCACAGTTCAAGGTCTCTCCTTGCAGCTGGAAAGGTACAGCTGAATAAACTTCACTGTGAATTAAAAAAGCTTAAGTAGTGGTTAGCCTTTTAATGTAACGATTGGGGTATCTCTGGCTCCTCAAGCACAGAGAAGTTTGCATGCAAATTAAAATCAACCCTGGTAGAATTATTAGTGGTGAATTAGTGAGACTGTTTTGTTTCAGTATGAGCACTGAAGTGTCTCTGAGGGCTGGAGCAGCCATTAGAGGGCTGTGAGAGCTGCAGACACTGGGCTGGTTTGAAAGTGTGTGCTCCTGGTAGGAGTATTTGCACAGAGCATAATTCTGACATAAAATCTTTCAAAACCTTCAAAACTAATACTAAAACTAATAAACATGCCGTCCTTAATCCATCCCATTTTTTCAGTATTACACAGCTTTTCAAACACAGAGAGCACTTAATGTTTAAAGTTGGACTGGAGGAGGGATGAGTACAAGGCATTCCCTTGAACTCGGTGACCCCTGCAAGTTTGAGTCAGATTTCTGATTTGCATTTTAATATTTCAGTGCTTGTCTCAGTACCTACAAAACAGAAAAAAAAAAAAAATCCAGTTCAGTAGAATTAGAAAAACAAGTAATGAATTTTGTCTGGCTCGGTCTCTTCCTTTTCTTTTGCTGACTCACCAAAACTGTAGGGCTTGGTATTTAATTATGTGGTTTCTAGTGGGGAGTCTGTGAACCCCATCAGATGGAAATATACCCATCCTTCTCCTGTATGTTCTGTGCTACTCCATATCCTTCATGCTTCCAGCAAACAGATTCTTTATTTTTAGGCAAGCAGTGCTTTGTATCTGCAGTATTATGCCTTCTGAAAAGGCAGGAAGCCATGATACACTTCAATTCAGTAAGTTTGAATGTGACCTGAAAGAGAAACCAGGAAAAACAAGCAAATAAACATTTGGCTTTTCTCACATATTAGGATAAACAGCATTTGCCTACAACTACCAAAAGCATTTTCAGTCATTTCAGCTCTTCGCAACCTTTCAGCATTTGGAGAGATAAAAAATACCTCAAATTATTTTGGAAGCCATATTATACATCCTTGGCAAAGTAATAGCTATCAGTGTTACAGAAATTAATGCCTGCTTTGGATGGTAATTCTTTTAATTGGTGTTGTATTAATCTTATATTGTGTCCTTTTCCTCTCTGTGATTTTTTCTGAAAAGACAGATGTTGTGGGACAAGTGTTCCTGTCTAAGGGGTAATAGTTCCGTTTTTTAACATCTTGTAGTGTAGGAACATAGTCACCTGTTAGTGCCCTTGTACATCTGATCTCGGTGAGATTTGGGGTTTTTGTCTGTACAGAGACTAAAGGATTGGGCAGCATATCTAGTTGCCTGTTAAAAACAAGTATGTGCTCTGATTAACATTTAGGCACAGTAGAAAGTGCCCAACTGAGATCAGAGGCTTTTAGGCAAAACACAGGAAAAATTGCTTCTGAAATATTAGGAGCAGCAGATCTGTGTGAGGTTTTACTAGAAATCCTGTACAGGCCACTGAGAGAAGAATCTCAGCTCTTCTTGATACATGTTTTTTTTTGTTTTTTCAACCTTCTTGGAGAACAGGTGTCACATTGGGCAAAATGAATTTTTGATAGTTTAGACGCCACCAAGCCCCATGGCGAAGGACAGTGTGGTTGTGTATTGTTCATGTCTTGTGACAGCTTCCATCCTGCAGGGACGGAGCATGCAGCCATGGGGATGAGCTGCTGGCCTGTGTGGTTTAATTCACAGGTAACCCTGCCATGTGGCAGACAGCAGGGCAAAGGGGTGAGTTCTTGGCCTCCTCCCAAGAGACACCCTGTAACTGCAGAGCTGCTGGTCTGCGGGAGCAGTGGGTTTGGTGTCTGAGGTCGCACGTGTGCTGTGCTCAGCTGCTCCTGGGGCTGCCAGATGGAGGGTCGGGGATGGCACATCTCCCTTCTTCATGGATCTGCTGACTGTGCTGTGGGAGCTGCTCTGCAGTATTCACTAGCCTGGGACAGATACAGAACATACTGTTGACAGTAGCTCCAAAGCAGCTGTGCTCCTTTGCCAGAAGCCAAGCCTGTTCAGAGCAGCTTAATTTCTAAAAGTAAAAGAGTAGAAAGAGTTGTGGGCACTTGGTCAAAACACCTGTAGTATTCTGTTGGCCTCTTGCTGTTATGCCTCATTACACATTCTGGCTGTTCTTCAGCTGAGGAAAAAGTGAGAAAGCCTCTTCAAGCCCTGCTTCCCGTGGAAGGAGCTTGGAAAAGCCTGTCCAGCATCTTGATTTGTGTCTCTCATGGCATTAATAATGTTGTGTCCATACTGCTGCCCATAGGTTCCTTAGACTGCAGTGTTTTTTAGCTGATACAATTCATGACAATATCATCACTTCCTATAGGCTTCTGAAGAGCATTGCAAAACCATTTCGAGCCTAAATTTCAGGCTTTTTTCCCCCTCACTTCTTTATGAATCTTTTGCCAGCAGCAGAGGCACTAGAAATGTGTCCTGGCAGGCTCAGGAAAACATCCTTGAAACAAGTTACATTTGATTCATGTCTGAAGATAGTCTTCACAAACACGAGGGTGAGAAACAGAGCTAAAAAAAGTTTATAATCGTTTCTTAAACCATCACCTTCTACAGAATTTATTCTGTATTCACCAGGGAAAGCCATCTGTACCCACACTGTCAGGGTGGTTGTTTTTTTTTTCCCCCAAGTCCTGGGCATATTGCGTTTATAAAAATAGTATTCCCTGTAAGCCAGGCTTTGGGAGCCAAACACTGTGAATGTTCAGAGCTACTGTTTTATACTGAGATTTAATTAATGCTGGGATGAAACAAAAGCAGTGCACATTGAGACAGTTTTACAATTGTGTTTCACTTTATGCACCAACTACATTCATATCTTTCCTCTTCCCAAAGGCTTACCTGGTTTAGTAAGGGATATAAATAAACTGAAGAAACCCTCCAGGGTTTAGTGTATGATTATAGGTAATTTTACTTGCCATCAAAATTCTTTATTATTTCAGAAGAGGTACTTTTACAAGTACAGCAGGTGAAAGTATGCAAAATCTTGAGTGCTTGTTTGTTTGATTTGCAGCTAACAGTTAACGAAGCAGCTGCCCAGCTGTGTGTGAAAGATAACGCCTTGTTGACCAGGAGGGACGAGCTCTTCGCGCTGGCCCGGCAAATCTCTCGGGAGGTCACCTACAAGTACACCTACAGGACCACCAAGTAAGGCTTTCATTAGCTCAGAGGGAACTTTCAGGGAGCTAAGCAGGCTGATAGCATTTCTTCTGAAGCACTAGAGACACTTTCTGCTTGCTCTTCAGTTAGCAAAGTGCTCTTCTGAGGAAAGGAGGGAAATGCTGTTTGAGTCCTGAAGCTTTTAAACTGATAAATTCAGCTGTCTTGAATTACCTTTTTACTTGCTCTTTAGTTTTCCAAGTATTTTGAGTATAGTGCATATTAAGAGGCATTTGAGAGGCTGGTATTTAAAGCTTTAGTGTGTTTTGAGGTTAATGTAAATTGGCAGAGTAGTCAGAGATGCTCAATGCATGAATTTCCTTTTTTCCATATACAGATTTGGCTTGTTTGCCAAAAAGATAAGGTCACAGGGAGTGGCTTACAAGCTTGCTTTAAAGGAACTGAAGCTGAGTCCTAATTTCAGTTTTTACTGTTCTGTCAAATGAAGTGCTGTTATGAAATGGTGACAAAGGCTTAACAGCTTTTAAATACAATTAAAACCTTAGCATTAGTAAGTATGATTGTCTTGATACTTTCCTTAGATTTTTAAATGTTGATTACCTTGCCAGTCCTTTAAAAGTACATTTTGCTACCCTTCTAGAAAGTTTTCCTTTGCTCCCCTTTCTTCCATAGAGATTCATATAAATATACATCTATCCTGGATAAGCCAAGGGCATTTCTGTAATTCTCTGTGCTTTTCTTCCTCTTTGGAAGGAAGAATCTCTTCGTGCTTCTGAAAACAACACAAAATGCTTGTGTTCCTCTGTACTTGAATGAATTTCACTACCATGTCAAAGTGAACTGGAGGCTTTTTTTGTGCATCTCACTTGTTCCTCCCTGGTCTGTTTTTTTTTCCTCAACTCTTTTTCATTATTATTGATAGTTGGGGTTAATATGCTGTTTACTGATCATATATGTGTCTTCTCTTGTAGATCTAAATGTGGAGAAAGGGATGAGCTGTCACCAAAGAGAATCAAGATAGAGGTACAGTAATGTGACTCCTGTATTTTGACCTGTGCATGCTAAAATTCAGTTTTGTTTTGAAGGGATCTGTCTTAAGGAAATTTGTCAGAAAAATATTTGATAGACAGTTGACGGGTATGAGAGCGAGAGAGGGTGGGAGAGCATCACCACTGTCTTTGTAGATTTAAGTGCTTGATGGAGAAACCTGTAGGAGCAGGGGTAAGGAGTAGGATTTGTTTAATGGTAAAGCTACTCTCAGTGTTTTGCACTCAGAGTGAGTGGGAGGGGAGGAATGGGACTGACTGACTTCCTGTGGTGGAATAAGCTCGAGCACTGTAGGAAATGTCTTCCCATAAGGCCTGCTGCTTTTCAGTCAGCATGAGGTGGGGTTTGCCTAATTCACTGGAGTCAGCTGTTGATCATGTCTAAAATACAGAGTTCTGGATAAGGATTGATGGCAGAATATTAACCATCTCTGACTGTGCCATAAATTGACACCGATCATATTGAAAAGTCAAAAACAAACTAAAAGCTATATGTCTCAAGATAAAAGGTTGTGCCTGGAGATATTAATTTACAGGTTTCTGTAATGAGTTTTGTGTCAAATGCATGTATACGTGTCAAATGTATACACTTGCACAAGATGTTGCTTAGGGAGATGCTGAGAATTGCTTGTTAAGAGTACAGGAGCAGCATGTATGTAGTTTCTTTTTCTTCAGTTACCACTGCTGGAAGGTAAATTTGAGGCCTTTTTAAAGTTACTTTTAACCAAAAAAAAGAAAATAAGTAGAATGTGCATATATATACCCCTATGTACCTCATAAGAATAGCAGATCTTTCTTTTTAATATGTATTTTAAACAAATTATTGTTTCAATGTTACATGGATATCTAATTTATCCTTAGCATTGTGGGTGGTTTTTATGGTACTGTCTACTCAAAAAGGTTAAATTTGTTTTAGAATATGAGCTAAACCTGAACTAGATTTGTATGTGACACAGATAGGTGATGTATTCTCTAACTGTAGAGGAAAATTGCAGCACATTCTGAAATGTGTTTCTCATATGCAGTACATTCTGTCATAAATGATGCACAATATTAAGTAAGGCTTTACATTTTTTTTGGTACTGCAATGCTTTCACCTGTACAGAGGCTTTTCCTGTGAGGCAAACCCTGGTAAGAGCAGTTCGTTTTGAAAAGGCAGTCTTGCATAGGTATAGAAGAGTTCATCTTACTTATTAAGTTCCATCAGTCCATATACAATTGTAGTTTTGAGTTTGTGTAGTGCAATGAGGATTCACTGGTAGCTTTGATAAGTCAGTAATGTCATTTAATGTCATTTATGTGTGTCAGGATTTGCTTTTGACCTATGCTTGTTCTTTGATCCGCAAAAAAGAGCAGGGAAAAGCTGCATTAAATGATTTTATCCAGCTTCACCATTATCAGCCTTGACCAACATGTTGCAGGATGCTTGTTTGAATCTCCTCTCTTTTGTTCAGTCCAGCCCTAATTTGTAAGAGCTGGTGGGGAGCTGCCACTTCTCTGCTTGAAACAGTATTTCAGTGACTTAGATTTCAGCATTAGGAAGTTTTTCCTTCATTTAGTAATAAGTGATGATAAGCAAGTGTCTAAAATACACACTGCAAGGGAGGTGCTGTTTTTTACAGGATCTTCATTGAAAGAAAGTGTAAAATTAAAACCCTGAAAAATACAAGCTGAAATTCAAGGCTTTCTGGAGAGCAGGAAATCTGGACAGCCTTTAGGGGATGTGTATTCTCCTATTTTCTGCATGGTGAAATTTTAAAGAGTCTGGAAGGCCTGCTTCTTTCATACCCTTTATAGCTCAATAATTCTGAGAAAGAATATTCATTTGGTTCTTGTTTTATCTAAAATTACCAGTTATATTTTAAAACGCTTGTGAAAATTTATTGTCCTAATGACAATTCTTGTGCAAATGACCATTTCAGGAATAGGTCATTTTTCCAAAATAAGAAATTGAAAATTAAATTGAATTAAATCTTTAGTCTGATAGCACAACATTATTAATTTCAAGTTACCCATATTGTTATCAGTAGAAATGTCATTTCCCCCCCCAACTTTGGGAGTCTTCTCAGGAGCAGTAAAGCATTACTTCAGTGCATTTTCAGTTTGACGTACACTGTAAATTTTTGGGCTTTACTTCAATGAAATGTAAAAAAGATGCAGTATGACATAGTAGATCGCTGCTGTTTTGGGTCTCTGGTGCTTGCATTTAAAAAAAAATGTAAAAAGTCCCTTTTTTAGTAATATGCTCAGGGACTTTTTTGGTTTTGTTTTGGTTTTTTATGGAAAGGTGAAAGTAAAAAGGAAAATGGTAACAAATGCAGATTTTTCCTTCTGTTCTGGGGAAGAATTCGTTACACTGTTTTTGCAGTTGTAATGCTTCTTTGTGGGTCTGTTCGCACACTATCATGAAAATACAGAAAGGACCTGAACATGAGGCCTATTTTTTGCTGTTATAACTTGCTCTTTCATGTTTTTCTTTTTCCCTTTTTTTTTTTTTTGTGAGAAGAGTCATTTTGCCTTTCTGTTTTAAGGCTGAACTCTGTATTTTGATTCACCATTCCTTTAACTATTAGTCATTAATGTCTCTGTGAAGCATGGCCTAGAATTACTAGGGCTTCAGATTGGAAAGACTTTCACAGCCTGTTTGCATAGTGTAAAAGATTACTTAAAAAAAAGATGAGTTAATTTCCTGAAATATAATAACACTTAAAAAAGCCTCCAGAGAGGCTCTGAAGGTCATCCTTGAGCAGAGCCAGCAGAGCTGTGTGCAAGCTGCAGCATTGTCAATCTGCAGCCACATTGTAAATTCATCCTTTTCATGAACATGAACTTACACAAGCATTACAAAGAAACAATGTGCCATGAATTACATCAAATTACCTGTAAAAGCCTTTCTCTTCCCCTGTGAGCTCTCCCCCTCTTATTCGTTGGGTGGGTGGGTGAGCTGTGGGAGTGAAGTGTAAAGAGGAGAAGGGGAAAAAATTCCAGGCAAATGACAGACTAAAGGTGTGGAGGGAGTGAAAAAAGGGGTGGAGTGAACTGGTATTTGGGAGCAGATTATAAAACAGGAGTTGTAGTTCTAAATCCGCTCTGGACAAAGAGCGGGACAGGTGAATAGGGATGGAAATGGCACATCTTCCTGCAGAGCAAGGATCTCTTCTGTTCAGGTGTCATGTGGTGAGGGCACCCCTTATTTTGTCATCTTCTGTGACTCAGTGCCAGCACCACTCAAAGCAGTGAGCTGTTGTGGTCCCAGCTTGGAAAGCAAAACAAGTCACAGGTACATCAGGCAGAAGTGGAGGAAGAGGCTGCTCTCATCACTGTTGGGGCTGACAAAGTCCCCCTTCAGAGTCTGCATGAACAGCCAAGAGAGGAAAAAAGGAGAGTTTTTAAAAATGTTCTTGCTGTCTGTGGTCTAAAGAATTTATTTTGTGTGTCTGTGTCTTCATTCATCTGAGCAAGTGGGGTGGGAAGAGCTTTCAAAAATTAATTTCCCCCAGCTCAGTGGGAGTCAGGGGGCACAGGCAGGGAGACCTGAGTAGAGGCTCCAAGGAAGCGTCTTCCCTTGCTGCCAGTGTGGGTGGAGGACGAGGAGAGAAAAGCCCCACCTCCACTATTTCTGAGAAGTCTGTAAAGAAAACCAAAGTGTGGGATTTGTTTTTTTCACAAAAACAGCAAAAGCAGTTGAAGCTACTGTTTTCATAGGAAAAATGTCATTAGAGGGAGCGAAAAAGCACATGTGGGACTGGGAACATCTGCTGCACGAAACTGCCGGGAAAACAACTGAGCAGCAGCATGGCAAAACAAAAATGCTGCAGTGCATGCAGCAGGACCTGCGGGCAACCATGGGGCAGAGCAGGTTGGTGCTTGGTGCAGCGTGGTTCTCATCCCACGGGGCATTGGGGACAGCCAGCAGTGAGAAGGGGCTCTGGGAAGGTAATCCAGAACATGTCCATCCTGCGGGAGCTATCTGCCTGACTGAGGGGGGACTGACTCAGCAGCAGGCAGCCAGACCCACCTGTGGGAAACAGCCTTCAGTTTTGTATAGGATGTTGATCACAAATGTGTTGTGAAGGACCGTGTTACCTGTTTTGTTGCAAAAATAGGATGCTGAGCAATAGGGTTTTGTGTGTTCAGCTTCTCATCTTCCTACGCATAATCATTCCCCACTCCCAAACAAATTTGGGTCTTAATATGGAAGTGGTCAGTACTCATGGAAATGTGCTGCAAAGCCTTTATTTCTAGCTTAGGCCAGAGGCTTTGTGGCAGTTAACCTGGCTATGAGGTTTTTGCATAGCTATTGTGTTTATTTGTTCCGTGAGGGAGTATGTTGGGTGTTTAAAAGCAATATGCAGCGTTCTGCCAGATTTTAAGGTTTTTTCCTGAGCGTAAAGAACAGGTTTAATGGCATTGCATTGCACTGAGGTCCTGGCCATCTGCCTTGGGTCAGATCACTGCTCTGCAGGTCAGTGGGCAGCCTGCCAGTGGAGGGAACCTTGTAGTCCTTCCCCTGTATTTTTTCTGGAAGATGACTTCTATTTTCCTTGGGCTGTAGCCCTTTTGTCCATCTATTGTCAAAAATGTAATTATTGATGTGTATGTGTCTTTGGAATCTACAAGGCAAGTATACCTAATTCTGTGTATTTTTGAGACCAAGGTCTGCAGAACCTCAGTGACAGATGTCATTGTTTTCAGATTTGGGTCTGTCTTAAGATCTCTGGCTTCCTCTCACATTTTGACGGTTACCTATACTGTGCTTTTGTAATCATTTCTGGATGTTCCTCTAGTGCACATGAGCTTTCCTTTTATAATACCAAGCTGGATAAACCCCTCATCTTGAACCTTTGCTTCAATGATTATTTTAAAGGAGTCTGGCAGGCTTTCACAGGAACTTTATTTGCTTTACTGATACATATGCCAGCTGCAGAGGAGATTTGCATGTCATAAGAACTTCAGACTGGAAGAGTTACGGAATCATGCTTTCCCATAGTCTATAAATTTTTCACTGTTCTTCTGAAATGGTGATATTTCATTTTGTGATACTAGTGTAGGTTCTGTGTGAAATATGTTGAATTTCAGGAGGCTTTTCTCAGTTTCACAAGGTTAGTATATATCCTTAACTACATATAAACTTGATTTCTGAAAAATTACAGAAACCATAGGCCTAAATCTGCCCATCAAGGCTGAATATAAACTAGTTTAATGTTAGTAACAAGGGTAGTTTGGATTCACCTGAAACAGGGAGATGAGATTTTCTGTGCCATTTTAGGTATATAGCAGTTGCTGTGGAGAGGCTTTGTGTGTTTTATGCACAAACTTAAATAAAGTGCATAACACAAACATGTAAATTGCAGTCCAGAATTTTCACAGAAGTTCAGGAGTATGATTTTTACCTTTTTTTTCCTTCTGTGTGTACAGAGAAGGTGAAGAAAAAATAGTAATATGTCCCTCTTGGTTTGGTTTCTTTTTATGCCCAATAGGATGGTTATCCTGACTTTCAGGACACAGTCCAGACACTCTATCAGCAGGACAAAATGCCCCTTGCTTTGGCTAAAGGAAAGAGTGAAGACCCAACAGCTCTTAATTCCCAGGTAAACCAACTACACTGCATTGTGAATAATACAGGCTGTGTCTTCGTACATTGGTTTTGATGTGTTGTTGTTTTGATGATTAAATTAATTCCCATCAATTTTTAAAGGTTACCTAGCTTAGTTGTGATTGCATCACTCTTAATTCGGGTTTACCTCCCAAATCTGTTCTGTCACAGTACTACAGCTTTGCCCTTGTTAGTTCCAAGGAGATAAGATGCAGCATAGTAGGCTTGAAAATCTGTGGTTGCCTGTTGGGAGCAAGTAGGGTAGTATTGGTACAGTCTGTGCTGTGTTACTTGCGTTATCTGCTATAAATGGAAAGCTCAAGTTACTGAGTCGAGAGGAATAGAGTAGGCGATCTTGGAGTCCTCACTTCTGACATGTCTTACAAGAAGAAAGACCAATATGTTTAGGAAAAAAGTGAACCTCTGGATCTGAGAGGATAAATTGGCTTCCTAAACAACACCTAGCCTGGTGGAAGCACAGTGTTCTTGAGCAGACAGAAAGCTTTGTGTAAATGAAGACAGGTTGCCAATTCTTTCTTTGTCTTTCCTGTAGTGTATCCCAGCCTCGAGGCAAAATACCCATCTCCTACTGACAGTTCTTGCCAAGGAGGGATTTCGTGCTAAGTTGCAACAAATTTGTTTTGTATAGCTGATTTGGGCAAATGTAATCACCAAATTTGCACGTAAGATGATGTTTAGGAGTTACCTTCCTGTTTTCTGAGAATGGATGTGTTACCCTATAATTTACTTTCTTCTATTGCAAAGTAGTGCTTGGTTGTACAAATGTGTGATACATCAAATGCAATTATGCCACATGTCACAGAATAATTACATGGGCTAATTTTGTATATGCTTTAAAGTTTAAAGTTTTTGTTGGTCACTGCCACGTAACAACAGACTACAGATTTAAGTAAAGCTTGAACAGATATACAACTCTACAGGTTCTGCTGTGGTGATCAGAAGCATTGTTAAAATTCTTGTTTTGTCCCAAGTAAACAAGAAAAAGATACCGTGAATGAGAAATATTTTTATTCTTTTTAAAAATTACTGTATAGTTCAAAAGTTGGTAATGGGATTGGTAGAATAGCGAAGTTAAAGCACGCCTGAAAGTAAACTGAGAATAGTTTCTCTTTTTACTTTCCTCCCAAGTCTAAGCTGTAGCTATCAGTGTTCTTCTGCAGATCCTGATGAGCTCTGAGCCAGAGTATGTAAATACTGGCCATGCCATTACCCTGTTGTCAGGGTCACCACTGTGCTGGAGAAGCCCAGGTTGTGCTGGTCTGTTAGGCTTTCATTGTAGTGTAAATTGTTGAACTATGCTGAGCAAGCAGCCTTTTGTGGGAAATCAGGGCTTTCAGCATCTCCCATGAAAAGTGAAATGCTCTGCAATGAATAGACCTCTGTAGCAGTTGAAACAATTATGGCATTACCTGAAAGAGAAATAAATTTTTCCTATCAATTGTACATGTTAAGTTTGTACACTTTCTGTTCTTACGTTCATTGTGGCTCTTCTAATCAACTTTCTTGACTTGTGATTTTCTTCTTATTTTTGCAAGATGCTTATTTACATCCTCTCAAGAACAAGATTATAGTGAAAGAATTCTCTTGGCATTCAAGTCAATGACAAACATTCAGACGCCATTTCCTCCCACGTTGCTCTGGATTGTTTAGCTCCACTCTCTAGAGGTGTATAGGTCCTGTTCTTCTTCTAGACAGACGTTTCACACCTTTATCCCCCACAAACATACTGTCATCCTACACTTTCAGAATGGCAGATTTTTAAGCTTGTGTAGCGCTGTTTCCTAAAATAAAGGTTCCAAGATGTCTGGTGGAATCTTGGCATAAGTTTTTAGCAGATGTTGCCATTGCTCTTGGAATACTTTTTGGAATACTTTGTGAAGGTATATATTTGAACAGAGCTAACTGGATAATTAAGACATTCTTTTTTGCTTTTCTTGAGATTCTCTTCACGTAACCTGCAGTCATAAAGTGCAGGAAGTGATTTTTGTGTGTTTTTGAAGAACAGAATTTAATGTTGCATTTCTGTGTAGATGAACTACAACAGCTTGCATTTTAAGTATTCTTGAGTGACTCAGATGTACATTATGAAAAGCTGTATGGATGCAAAAATATTTTGTTTGCTTCATAGTTTTGAAGAAACCGTAAAGCACACATCTGTACATATGAGTCAACAAAAGCCACTTTCTAGGCTGTTAGTCTTTTCATCTGGTACTATTCTTCCCCCTGTGTTTTGACTTGCTCTATGTATGTATATAGAGAGAAATCTTTTTTTTTGTTTTAATTGCAGTCGGAAAAGGTGATGGCAAAACAGATGGAGTTTCTTTGCAACCAGGCAGCGTTAGAGAGACGTCTTTCCACAGGGTGTTACAGGCAGAACTCAGAAGAGCACAGCCCCAATGGCATGTCATTAGATAATGCTGATGGACAAGGTATGGTAGCTCCCAGGCACGGCATTGCTGCCAGCAAAGACATTTGATGTTATGCAAGCTCTGTTGGTGGCAGTGTTTATCTCATACAGAACCCTGAGCACTGAACGGACAAGACAAGATCTCTCTCTGCCCTGAAGTGCTTATGGTGTAAATAATGCAATCAGATGTACACTCAGGTTCTGTTCTCTTGCTCCTGTGCATATGGGGAAACTGATTTCCCCAGCAATAATGTGGGGAGGGAAGGAGGCTGGGCACAGCTGCTGTTATTGAGAGCAGGACTTTGCTCTAGCTTTATCCTCAGTTTTGAAAATATATGAGAGTGTTGCATTTCATTTGTTTTCTTGTTTTGTGGAAATTGAAAATTAAACAAGCAATATGGTTGGTACCCCTTTCTGTTTACCTGTTTGTGCAGTCTAGGAACAAAACCTGAGGAGCTGTCTATGTAAATTACTTAGCGCTAAGCAGATTCTAATGATGTTCTTAGTACTCTTTTATTCTTCAAAAAGCTTACAGTTCTGTGGTTCTCTTTGATTTACCAACTGGCTATTCCTTGTCTTGAATTAATTTTTGGAGTGTTTGTTTTGTTTGAGCATTTCTGTTTGGATCACTTTTTTTACTGTTTTGAAATGAGACAAAATGTTACAAACAAAAGAAATACAACCAGAAGTTCTTGTGTCTGTTTTTTAAGTGCTAGGTTGTTTTTTTTTTAAGGGGGTTGAAAAGAAGCAGTAGGGGGACTGCTAAGGGAATCAATACAAGTAAGCATTAAAATCCAGATTTTCACTTGTGTGTATTGGTCAAACAATGAGATACAGAAGTAATCATGAAGAATAGGTGTGTGGATCCAGCTTTCCTTGGCCCAGCAAGCTGCTTTATACCATTTAGCCATTGTGCAGGGGAACTGAAAATTTCAGGATCTCAAAGGGATTGTGCAGTGGGAGAGGAAAATTTTTGTATCTCAAGAGGATTTTTGAGCAGAATAAAGTGGGTCTCTAAAAAATAATTAATTTTGTTTTGTCTGGCTGAGTGTCCCTTTATAACTGTGCCGGTGAAGTAGTCTGCAAAGCAGTATATTTACATAAGCCTTGTTTTACTGGAAAACATCACTGAGCAGCTGGAATGGAATCTAGAATGCACTTTTGCTGATAGAATTAATATGTGTTTAACTCTCTATCTGCTTTTTAATACTGCTTTTCTTCTAATGCATCAATGTTTTGCTGTGAACAACTTGCAGGTGAAAGACCACTGAACCTCCGAATGTCCAACCTGCCAAGCAGACAGATGCAGCACATTTCACTTGATGGAGAGCAGCACGTTGGGAAATCTCTGTGCAGTGATTTGATCCGGCTTTACCCCAGTGGTGAGGCAAAGTCTCAGTCCTCGGGTTAGTGCTGCCCCTGAGAAATCACCCACCATTTCTTATTTTCTGTCATGTCTCTGAGTGCAGCAGCCAGGAAGGCAGGCTGGCATGCATTGCATGTAACCATGCCATAGAAGTTTTGGAGAAAACCCCAAAAGGAGTGTTACTTGCTAATCTAGAGTCAGATTGAATATTATCTGGGAAAAGTTTAGGGGATGCAGTAACTGGAATCAGACAACCAAGTTCTGGCATGTCTCTTTATTTGGTATTGACCCAAATTACTGCTGTTAAATACTTAAACTGCATCACAGTGACAGCAACATGATTATGACATGGCTTCATTCTGTATAATAAAATCAGACTTTTTAGTAAAAAAGATGTCTTTATTCTGATTTTTAAGGACCTAGCACTGTTTCTCTGCTGTGAACTGTATGTCATGCAGTAAGTTTATCCTACCTGGGTTTCACATTCACTGACCTCTGCTCACTGCCAGTCTTGTCATTTACCTCTGGCATTGGGAGAAACCCACTCTTAAGTTCAATAAAAGAGAGCAAGAAACCTTTGTGAAATCTCCGTGGGTGGTTTCAGTTTAACACTCAGTGCACTGAGATAAAGCCAGGAGCTCTTGAGACTCTTGCAACTTTAGGAGTAATAATAAAATCCCACCTGAGTTTGAAAGATGCAGTGGGAAAGATACAAAAAGAAAGGCAAGGTACAAAAGTAGTTGTATTGAAGACCAGGCTCTTGTCTTTTTCACTTTGGGGTACTGCAATCTTGGTTCATCTCTTTTGCAGATTGTCCCAAAATCCCAGTGCTAATTCACTTAGTGAAATCTCTAGTAAGGGATCTTTACCCATTCCCTCTCAAAATGCAAGTGCACAGTGCATATCCATTAGCCCCTGCTGCCAGAGGGGTTTGAAATGCTTCCTCTGTTATCATGCAGTGTAACTGAGGTGGTTCTAACCTAGCTGGGTTAAAGCCCAGAAGGGGGAGGCAGAATTTATTTCTTCAACTGTTGGTATTCATATGGTTCTTGGACATTTTTTTGATTTAAGAACAAAATATATTTGTTTCCAAGCAGTATTTTAACATCTTTCTTTCTTTCTTTCTTTTCTCAATGCAGAAGGCCTTGGTATTTTAAAGGATTTTCCTCATTCAGCTTTTAACAACATTGAAAGGAAGGTCATAAAAACAGAACCTGAAGACACAAGATAGTCATTCTGCTCTGGAAAACAGTGTCATAGGAAAGAATGAAACTTCACAAGAGAAAAAAAAAACAGCCTTAATAACCAGTGTTGCCTCATTCAAATAAGAGATTTCAATAGCCAAAGCCTAAGAACTGGTACAGTAATCCTTGGAAACAGGAAAGCAAGAGACACTGCAACTAAAACAGTAATACAGGTGGATAAACATTCCTGTAAAAGTGGTTTTATAAAGTGGGAAGATTCACAAATTAATATTGTGGGTCTTCATTATTTAAGAATGTATTATGTATTTGTATAACTTATCAAAGTAAATCTAGATGTCGGGACGTGTATTGAGTCCAGTAGATGTGGCTACAGTTCATTTTACTTGAAATTTCAATGTCTTCTTTCAGTGTACCTAGCGTAGATATGGTTGTTAAACATTTGAATTAAAAATCATTGAAGAATTAGGAATGCAAACCTCGTGACACAATTAACAGCAAGTTTGCAACAATATTTGTAGAAAATGGAAAATGCATACAATATTTTCATGGTTTAAAATGTTATGTGGATATAGCATTTGATAGACCTAGACCCTGATTCTGTATTATAGCAGATGTACTTGACACTTAACTATTGCTACATCACTTCCAATGGTTTCAGCAGCCTTTGTGTAACACACAGCATAATACCTACATACAGGTCAGGAGTGTGGGAAATGCCAGTTGGAGGATGGAGGAGTCCATATGGTTGGCTCCCATTTCCTCGGGAAAAACTGGGGATTGATGTACCATACAATTACTAAATTTCATTTGGTAGGAAACTCAAGAGACCAAGTAGTATGGACAGGGCTGCAAAAGTTGTCATTCAGACAGTTATAACTTCTTGGACTTCTCTGTGGATCTTAAAAAAAAAAAAAAAAAAAAAAAAAGAAAAAAAAAGGCATCCCAAGTGTGGCAGAGATGAGAAGATGAGATATGGTGCAGGATTTATGCATCGGTGTAAAAGGTTGCACTTGATATCCAGAAACCATAAGATTTTTTGGAGGAGAGAGACAAGGAGTTCTCTTCAGCACGTAACTCCTTAGTAAGTGCTGTCCAGCCCACATGATTCTATGAATATACTGTATACTGCATACAGTATGCCAATATGTTTCTTTATGTATGTGATTAATTAACATCTGTATTCTTTATTTATTTGACAGTTTTTATTTTTTGTACATGTTCACTTTTGAAGATGTCATTTTGTCTAAGGAGGAGTCGTTGGCATATAACTTTGGAATTTACCATGGTGTGTTCGTGTGCATCCATCTTTCCTCTGTGCTGCTCTGCAGTCAGGACAGTTATATGCCTCCATTTCTGAATACAGTTTTTACTTACAACGTGTTCTGGAGAGGAAAGGGAGAGCTGAAGAAAGTGAGTTACCATGTCAGAGGGTAAACTTCCTTATTCAGGTGTGCACTTCATGTCTGCAGTTTGCTCTGTGTCCTAGGTGTGTATTAATGAATCAGTCAGTCTCTGTTGTACTGAAACACTCAGCAAAATGTGAGCTGAAATGTCTACACTGCAGTCTCTTATCACTGTAAACATATCTAATTATTTTATCACTTGATTTGTGGAACAAAGCTTTATAGTAGAAACACCAGTAAAACAACTTTTTATACTATTAAAATGTTTGGTTTTTTTAAAAAAAAATGTTTCTTGAACTGTATGGTACTGTTTCACTTACTGAAGTGTCTTACTTTAAGCAATGGAGTTCACAGCTTTGCTGTTTAGGCATAAGAGATTGAATGTGTAGTTATATTTCCTCTTTCCTGTTGTGTGAGTTAGTAGCACGGATGTTTCTTCAGTTTGTAACATTAACCAGTGCCCTGGTTAGTAGCTGAGTAGCTTTCATGAGATGTGTATGGAACTTGTTAAAGGACAGCTTAAGGTTTGAACTGTACAGCTTGAGCAATACAAGGTACCAAGCAGCAAACCTTTAGAGATGCAGGAAACATTTGGTTTTATCCAACATCTGACACCATCAAAAGTTGTGTGTGGGTCACAGAAGAAGCTCTTAAGCTTGCTGGTCTCTTCAGTTGAAGTGAGAGGAAGGAAAAAGAACATGCTAAGCAGCACGCTGTTTCAGTTGAGTCCAGAATTTATTTTGTAAACACTAATGTATTAAATTTACTATAAATTAAAGTCTATAACAGTTATATTTTTGAGTTGTAAATACAGTACTTTGTCACGATCAGTTGGTTATCTCCAGAATGATATTTCAGTTTCAAGTCCAACAGGCCATTTCAGTCTCAATAAGCTGGAAGCAATTTTTTTTACCGGTTTGCAGCTGTATGGGGTTTTTTTTGTTGTTGTTTTTTTATCCTGGGGTGGGGGAGGTGGGAGGTACATTCCAAGATTGCACATATGCTTGGTAATAGCAAACACTCAAGCATTGGTCTTTCCATGACAAAGGTCTTGGTGGACTGCACCCTGGCCAGCCTCTGGAGTCGCAGGTAAAGGCTTGCCCTCGTCAGCTCGGGAAGGGTTGCTAGATCCAGGGTACTCTGGATCAAAGGCCAGCCCTGCAAATGATGCCTGTTTTATTCACATGTTTATATTGTTGCTTACAAAATAAAATTCACCGTGAGAACTCTTTAGTTTCCCCAGGGTTTGTCCTTTTTGGTTTTTTGTATTTGTGTTTTCTAAAAGAAGATGTTAATTTGGTGGGGATCGGGGAGGAGGGAGTACCTCGAACTGCAGCTCTCAGTGTGGAGGAAGCCTTTTCCTCCTCTTGTGGTTGAATCCTCATTTAAGGGTGGCCTCATTATGTGCACAGCCTGCAGGGCTCAGCGGCCCCAGGCAGGAGGGAGGAACTAAAACCCGGGCAGGGTCTGCAGCACTGAATTCCCTTCCCATCTCCTCCTTTGTGCACAGTTTACACAGGGCTGCAAACGGCGCAGGGCTGCTCGGGTGGGATGCCAGGCAGGTGTAAGTGCTCGTAGTGAATGGGGCAGCCTTGGTGCTGCACCCTGTTCCAGCTTGCTTTCTAAGCAGCAGTCCACATCTTTGCTGGGAGGTTGTTAGGGTGCAGAAAGTGGATGGGAGATGAGCTATAAAGAGGGAAAAGCAGACAAGGGAGCAAAAGCATCAAAGAGAAGTCAGGGGGACAGGAGATAGAACCTCTCCATAAACCTTCAAAACAGATTGGTGAGATGGCATGGAAGTCAGGAGTGGTTTGAAGCAGAGATGGAGTCAGAGTAGCTGCAGTCCCTCTGCCTTCTCCCAGTCCAGAGGAGAGTAAACATGGGAATTCTGAACTAGTGGCTCAGTGTTTGCTGGCTTTTACCTTGCACTTCAATGCAATCTTGCCCTATTCTGGGAAAGAGGAGAAGAGGGCAGCTGCACTCTCTTGTGTTGAAGGTGCAGGGATGGGGGAGAACAGCCATGTTATTGGTCTGGCAGGCTGCACACAAGTATAACCAGAAAACCTTTAGATGTCTATTTTTTCTAGCTTGCTGTGCCTGCCCGATGTTCAGTAAGAGCACTGTGCTGCTGGAGCCTACAGGTCTGCTTTAGGCCGGCCCAAGTCTGTCTCATCAAGCTGTGACATCCTTGGTTGGAAAGCACTGTTGGATAGAACAACTTACACAAGGGTCATTAACATTCATTTGAAGCTTCAAAAGGTTTCACATACAGCCAAAATTTAAATTTTTCCTGCTACCTGCCTGAAGCTCCTGTGTCTTTTTCCAGATGAGCAGTTGATATGAGGGTCAGCCAGGAGGGCCTTTGCCTGTGGCTGAGCCTTCATTCACGGTGATGCAATGACTTTGCCCACAATAACAGCTGCAGAACTCAATTTCCTCCCCATTTTCCTGTCAGAATATACAGAGAACTCGTACACACCACCAGCATCAGACCTGATGGAAGTACATCAGCAGCCCCTCGTTAAAGCGGGAATGTTGGTGCTGTGGCACTTGGGATTTGGTAACTCTGGCTTGGAGCTGGGCTCCCCAGGCCCTGAGGAGAGCACAGCATGCTCAGTGCACCCTGCTCTGCTCATTCTCTTGAGTCTGGAGCCGTTTGCCAGCTGAACAAGCAGCGTTATTCCAGGCCCCTTCATGCTGGCATCAGGATGTGTTTTTGGGGTGCCAGCTGGCAGAAGTGGGGGTGTCTGCCCCTCCAGACATGCTCCCAACCAGGGCTAGCAGGGCTCGTGCTGTTCTCAGCCCTGAGCTGGGGTGCAACTGGGTCGCACTGTGGAACTTGCTGGCTGTCTCCTTAAGCAGGAAAATGAGGAGAAATGCCATGAGGCTCTTTTGTGCTGTACAGAAGGGTTGAAAAGATGTTGTGCTGCAGTGATTCAGTGGGGAAAGGATAAATCCCTCACATACACCTACGCACCACCACGAGAAAGAACTCCGTGGGCAGAGAAGGAGCAGAACATGAAATATGAATTTCCTCGAGCTGCTCAGGAGGGATGGCTTTCCAGAGCCCTTCCCCCGGTGGCTCTCGGCTCCCCCTGCCTGGCTGTGCCGGGATGAAGGCCCCAGGTGGGGCTGCTTGCCCTGCCCATCACCTGCAGCTGCAGCCCTGGGCAAGGGCGAGGCCCCTTCACACGTGGTTTTGGGCTGTGGTGCTCACCCCAGGACAGGGCTCCAGCTCACTGGCCGTGCCTGGGTGAGCTGGCAGTGCTTCAGGGCTGAGGGGGATGGTGGAGGTGCTTCCCACTGTGGGAAAGCTTGGGAAGACCTCAAGTAGGCTACTACGAAATCTTTGGGTCATCAGGCGGTGCTCTAGACACCTGCTGTCTCCAAAACCACCACTCGGCCTGATTGCTGATGCTCCTGTCTCCCTGTTCTTTGGGTAAGTGTGCAACAAGTACTGCTTTTGACCATTTAAAAGAAAAATATTTGGAGGCCTTCAAATCATACTTGTTTGAGGTACGCACTGTCCATAACAGGTGCTGGTGAGGCAGGGGCCACGTGGAGCCTGGGGCACATATTGTCTCTGGAGAAGCCATGGCAGCAAAGGTAATCACTGCTGGTATGGGCAGAATTAATTTACATTGCAAGAGGTTTTATTAAATTCTATTTGCTTTCTTAAGTATTTTCTATTACGTCTCAGTAAATTTGAATTCCTCCTATGTCTATGGAGCGTATGGGGATGCAGCTAATTTCCTATTACCTTGGGGATTTCAGACAGCTTCATTCTCAAAGCTATTTAGAAAATCATTTAATCACCTTGGAAAATCCAAGCCAAAAGATCTTGTGTTTACTTATTACTCGGTTGTAAATTTGTGATGCAAAACATAGCAGTACTGGGTTGTAACACTGCACATAAGCCTCCATTGAAACCCAGTGCCAAAATTTAAAAAAACTAAAAAACACATTAACTCTCTGCGTGCAGTGACACGAATACAGATGAATTTTTGCATCACAAGGTTGGGCAGGAATTTCCGAGGTTTCTGCGGAGCCGAGTAACCCCGCAGACGCAGGGTAGCTCGTTGTGACACACTGAATTAGGATGTGATCATATTTACGCATTTTGAAACCCCGTAATGACTCATCCCCATGCCGTTAGAAGTTTGCTCTTGGTAAATGCGTGTTTGGCTGCTGCGAAGGGGCCATGTGAACGCCCACAGGACCTGGGGAAGGCAGCCCTTCCTCCCACGGCCTCCGGCGGGCAGGGAATGGAGGCAGGGATGCTGCTCGGCAGTGGGTGCCTGCCTGCGACCTCCATTCTCCTCCCACTGGTCCCCAAAATGGGATTTGCATGGACACAAAGCCGCAGCCAGAGGGGCCCTTAGGTTCCGCATTGCCATACAAAGAGGTGTGAGCTGGTGCCACCCTTAATACAGAAATACTGGGGGAGACGTTCTTGTGTTTGGCAGGGACCTGTTGAAGTCACCCATCTCTGTGCTTGGCGCCACAGTTTGCTGGACTTGACACGTGGATAGGAGCCGCCTTATTTTTACAGGACAAAATCCAGCTTTTCCCCTACACACTGGGTGTCTGCTGAGCCCGGCAGGGGGTGAGCCTGGTCACCACCCTAGGCCTGGGGGTGACGTGGGTTCCCACTGGTTTTGGTGGAGCGGTGTCAGCCTGACGCCCACGCGGCAGCCTCGGGATCCGCCTCGCACTCATTCAGGAGCTGCAGCTTCTCCGCCACGCACAGACTGAGCTCAGAGCATCCCTCTCGTATCTCCCCTCCCTGGCTCACTTCCAGCCTCTCCGCGTGCGCCCGGTTATTACTGTAGCATCCAGCATGTTTTACTTCATATTCATCTCTCTTGCACATACCGGCCCACTCATGTATTAGATCCGAATCCTTTTTTTTTTTTTTTTTTTTTTTTCCCGTTCCCTTTTTTTTCCCGGCTTGTTGCTCGACAGAGCGGCGAGGCACGACACGCTGCGTGTTGTGACACAGCCTGACAGGTCTCGGCGGCACGGCGAGCTCGGCTTGGAGCTGCCATCTCCATCCGCTGTGTCCTGTTTTCCCTGTGGCAGGACCGACTGGTTCCCAGTAGCAGCAGAGGGGAGGGTTGGATGCTATGGGTGGTGATGGCACCAAAGGTGTCTTGGCTTTTAAGCTGCCTCTTTGCCAAAGCAGGGGAAAGGCAAGGAAAAACGCAGCCGCTCGATATTCCCAAAGCCTTGCCTGCTCTCTTCTTGGATGATGTTTTGGCCTTTCATTCTCACAGGTGGTGGTGGCTGTGTTAGCTGAAGGTGGCTCCACAGGGCTGGCTGGGGCTGTGCTGGATTCCCTCCTGCTTTGGTAGCACTGGCAGGTGAAGTGCCAGAAACAGTGTGAGTACAGAGTTTTCAAATGATTTTCTGTGTTAGGCATGTGGCCAGTTTTGAAGGGCTTGTCACTGTTCTCCTCAGAAGGATAAGAAAAGCTTTTGAAGCTTGATAGGAACAAAGAATTGCGAATGGGAAGGAGAATGGAGCGTATCTTACCAAGGAGCTGCTGTGAGTGGCTGGGGAAGGCAGCACTGGTGCATGGCTGCAGTGGGGGGGGCATTTTCTCAAATCTTGCTTTTTTGATATGCTGATTTTCCTCTTCTGAAGTGACCTACTCAAAAGGATAAAACTAATTCTGCTGGCTGGTGGAGTCTGGGTTTTATTTAAATTTGTGGATGAAAAAAGAAGTGATATTCAAAGTAGCCATCTGGAAGTACGCATCCAGTGCAGGAGATCCCTGATGTAGCTGTGTATGTTTTAATTATGAGATAGAGGAGAATTCATGTCAGGACTTGAAGCCAAGCTTACATCTCAACCTCACACAAGCATCTTTCTCTTGGTTTCCAAAGCACCCACCTGGGTGTCAGTGGACTGGGGCCCCAAAGGCAGTTGGTTTATTCCCTCAAGTAGAGATGAGCTGGCCTGGAGAGCAGGTGACACTGTGAATTGCTTTGTTGGCTCCCCACTCATGGCAGCTGTTTCATCTCACCCTTTGTTGTGCCCAGCAGTGGCCGGACAGCGCTGTGTCTCAGACTGGACACTTGCTGAGGTGGATTTGTTTGTTTTTTATCCATTTCCATGCCTTTGGAGGCAATGAAGAGGATTGATGCGAGCTCCACTGACAAGACACATTGGGATTTTAAGAGAGACAGGACCACTGGGAGAAAATAAAAGCATGATTTATTCTTCTTCTACAGTCTCATGAAGTTGTGAGAACACCTTCACCATGTTCGCCAGGTGTTCGTGGTCAGTGGTCACAAGACCACAGGTTACAAGGTCTTTTAAAGGTTAATTAGCCAATAAACTTCTGCCACAAAAGAATGTTTTTACTTTCACACCAATAGTTAATTATTTTGTTTTATACCTCTTTGCCGCAGTGCGGATTTTCTTAGCCAGTCATATAATGATACACAAAACTATTTGCTACACTTTAAAACTTCTTATTACCTTTATAGCTACTTCTATATCTTCACTTTAAAACTTTCTACTACCTAGCTTAATGTCTTTCTGTCTAAACTACAAACCCACATTCTTGCCCATGGTTTCTAAATCCTTCTGGATCTAAAGGCAGAAGCCTTTTCCAAGGTCTCAGGTCGAACCCTGTCTTCATGTCTGTGTTTAAGCCTCCATGCACAGGATTTTGAGGATTTTCTTTGCTTGGAATTCCCACAGAGACAGAGACAGTGAAGCAGGTGGCAAGCTGGCATTGGGTGCAGGGAAGAAGAGAACCTGTAAACCCAACTGAAAGGCTTTTAATTAAAACAAAAGATTAGATCAACAAGGTATTACAACAGGTGGTTAAATCCTGCGGCTAAACAGTCCAGGCTTTGTTCTCTGAGTCTGATGCATGAAGAGAAACTTTCTACAGGGCAAACAAAGGATCCTGAATGCGTGGCATTAAATGTTTATTACAGGTAACACAGCAAAACTGGCCCCTGCGCTTCACAGGGAGAGACATGTAAATGCACAGCTCACACCGACAGGGCCTCTCCAATGGTGTCAAAAGTTTGTGTTCCCATGGGATGACAAGAGGCTGATTTGGTTTCCTGTGGCTGTGCTGGAGCTTTTTGCAGCCCGTGCACCCAGGAGGTGTGTGCTGTTGGCAGGGGACACTGAGGGACCGACACTGCCTGTTTTCCTTGTGTCCTGCCCCTGTCTGGCAGCAAGGCTGGCACAGCCATCACTCCCCCTGCTCTACATCCTCTTTGTTAAATTAACAGGATATGTTTTGCTCCTCCTGGGCTGTGGTATTTGCAAATAAATAATAAACATGGGCAGCCATGCTGGGGAGGGGGCTGGATGTGTCACCTGCTGCTGACCCAACTCCCACGAGGTGTGGCTGAAGTGCCTGCCAGAGGTGCCTTGTTTTCTGTGGATGAGTGACACATTGGCTTTCAGAACCCTTGCACCATATTTCAGTCTCCTAATCTCCTAAATCTCAGGACATTCACCTGATGGAATGAGTCCAGAGGAGAGCCACAAATGTGGTCAAAAGGCTGGACAACCTCGCCAGTGAAGATGGGCTGAGCTAGTTGAGCCTGGAAAAGAGGAAGCTTTGAGAAGACTTTATAGCAGCCTTTCAGTGCCTAAAGAAGGACTGCAAGAGAGCTAAAGAGGGACTGTTGGCAAGGGCATGTAGTGACAGGACAAGGGGTAACAGCTTCAAACTGACAGAGGGCGGGTTTAGATTAGTTATCAGGAAGGAATTGTTCCCTGTGAGGTTGATGAGGCCCTGGCACAGGCTGCCTGGAGAAGCTGTGAGTGTCCCATCCCTGGAAGCTTTCAAGACTGTGCTGCATGGGGCCCTGCAGGGGATGAGGCTGGTGCAATGGGGATGTGCCCTCCCTGCATTCCTGAAGGCATTCCTGACACTGCCTGTGAGTCCTCCCCATTGTGCCTCAGCATCAGGACTTGAGGAAACAGGTGAGTGTTCTGCCTGCTCTCACAAACACAAATTATACCAAGAAAAAGAATCCCTATTCAGAATTGTCAGAATTTTCCTTTTAACTAAGGCTGGGAGGAAAAACTAAAAACGAAGAGACTCACCACTGTTCTGTCTGGTTGCTTTGCTCTAGTCTGCATTCAACAGAATCTGGGGAAATAACTATCTTCCTGAAAGACAACGTTTAATCAGAAAAGAAATCAAAACCCTCATTAAAATGTTCCAAAGGATGGAATTGGATTTCCTATGGCTGCACACCAGGAAGAAAAACCCCAAGCTATCATCCGATGCTTTTAAAACATCGGCTGAGACACCATTTTAGGAGGCAGGTGAGTATGGCAGGTCCCAGAGCAGTGATGCAGCTCTCCCACAGAGTGGGTACTGCAGGCACAGACCCAGCCTGGAGCGTCACTGCCAGCGCAGGAGCCCTGGGAAGCGGTGCTGTTCCGCGCCTCGGCACCGCCTGCTATTTTTTGCAGAATGAGGAAAACACTCTTGCCTGACCTGGGGGCTCCTTCCCCCTGGGAGAGCACAGATGGTCTCCTGGTGAAGGTGTGGGCCTGGAAATTGGGAGCTCTGGATGCCTTTCCCGGCTACATCAGAAACTTGCTATGTGGCACCACCTACTTCTGCGCCCACGTTTCCTCCTACTCCTTCTCTCTCGCTCGCCGCTTTTTCCAGACCTTTCACCTCGCTGCTCGAATGTGTTTTTCCTTTTGCAGAGTGCTTTTCTCAGACTCCAAAACCTCCTGGTGTGCTGTCACCAGTACCTGGACCAGACACCCACTCCTGCCCAGGCTGCTTCTCACTCTTCACCCTTCCCATCAATCCTCCCTTCCCCCTGTAGTGCTGCTGCTGTTTGATGTCTCCTCCTGACACTGCTCGTGGCCAGAATTCTCCTTGCTCTTCTCTACAAGCATCATTCCCAGTTTTCTGCAGGCAGAGTGCTCGGAGGCAGAGCTGAGGTGGGTGCTGAGGGCAGAGCCAGCAGCAGGCAGGCTGGAGCCCCTTCTTGGGCAAGCCTGCTGGCAGGAGTGCTGGGAAATCGATGGATGTGACTCACAGCCCAGCAGCCTGACTCAGCCCATGGGTTCTCTGCTCTGGACTGAATGAAACCCTCAGAGCTGGGTCCTGCTTGTTCTCTTGGCTGCATTTGTCCCGAGGCTCTGGGTTTTGCTGTAATTTGTTGCTTCAAGGTGATGTTCCCCATTTTGGGCTGGAAGCATGGAGCAGGCACTGCCTAGCTAACAAGCCCGGGACAGGTTTTTTCTTCCTTAAAGATGATCTGCGTGACATGACACTGTGCATCCCCTCCCCAAAGGCTCCTTGCAAGGGCTTTGCTTTCTGTGCTCTAGCCAAGCTGTGGCTGTCAATGTCAATTGATATTGAGTGACAAATCACAACACGTTGGTTATTTATTGTGCGTCAAAAGGATGAGATGCCCACTCCTAAGTCAAAACATCTGCAGGATTTCTAAAGCCAGATCTACTCTGGGCTGCCAGGCATGTGTTGCTGCTCCTGGTCACCCAAGGGCTACATCAAGGTGGTGAGCCACGGTTAGCAATGCCCAGATCTCAGTGGTGTCAAACCCTTCAGCAGCATCCTCGGCAGCTGCTATTATGTCTCACTGCCCAGAGCGAGCACCAGGGACAGCTGTTTCACTGCTGTTCCCACTCAGGATGAGATTTGGGATGAGACTCGGGCTTTCTCCAACCCATGTTGATGCAGCCTGTGTGCTTTGGAGAGCTCTGCTCCAGCAGTCCCATCCCTCAAGGTCCCCCTTGATCAGGTTCTACCTTGGGCACACACAGCAGTGGCTCTGACTTCAAATCCCAGCAGAAGCCTCCCCTTGATGGAATGAGAGTGGATCTGCTGGGGCAGCAGCCCAGTTAATTGGGCATTTCAGTGGTGGGAGTGCAGTAGATGCTGCAGTCCTGGTCTCCAGCCAGGCTTTTGGTAGGCAGACTCATGGAGGAGTTAGCAGGGTGTCATCTGCATCCAAATGTCCAGGGAGTCTGAGAACCCCAGAGGTCCACTCCAAATAGGAGTGTGCTTAAGACTGGAGGCCAGAGGCATTTCCTCCCTTCAAAACACCAGGGTGAGGAAAACCAGCTCACGTAGTCTGCAGGGAAAAGCTGGGGGTGAGGGGAAGAAGCAATGCCAGCAGGATAAAGGGATGCCAGGATACAACCCTCGAACCTATGGTTCACAGATTTCATTTTTGTGGAGCAGCCCAAAGGTGGGACAAGCCTGGTGGTGCTGGGAGTGAGGTCTGAAGCTGGTGGCATCCCCACACACTGCAGAAGGGCAGGGAGAGCGGAGCAGCTTGGGAATGTGTGGCAAAGCAAAAGGTGAACCACAAGACTGGTTGAAAATACCTCTACTTTTCATAACCCGGTAATCCGTCTTGCATGTAAATTAGATGTCTGAAGTGTTCCCAACACCATCAGCAGGATTTCTATCTGCCTGCAAGAAAGGGAGCTGGATAGGAGCCTTGTGTTACTGAATAATCTTGCAGGGGGAGAAAATATAAGAACTAATTAAATTAAGTCTTATTTAATATTTGGCTCAGGGATAGGATGGTAATAAAAGAAGAGAAAGTGTTTCCTTGTTGTAATACGGTAGAGCATTAATTAAGGGAAAAAAAAGGCCCCAAATGGTTGTGATGCCAAGCTGCATTAATATCCAGCTGTTGTGCTTTGCATCTGCTGGAGTGCTGAGACAGTCCTTTAAAATATGCAGCTTTGGGTTTGCATAAATAAAACCAATGATCAAGGCTGAGGGACTGCAAATCAAAGGGAAAGCAGAGATGCTCTGCAGTAGAAGGGCAGCAGGCAGAGTTTATTAAGGACCACCAGAGGAGAACACAAACTCCTGGTCCTTCAGTCCCCCCCTGCTGCCCCTGCACCTCCAGCAAGGCTTCTGCACGGTGGAACTGCTGGGGCTTTTCCTTCCCCTACTCAGCAAAAGAGGTGGCCAGTACAGCTGATGAGAAAAACAAAGGAATATTACTTCATCCTAAACCTGCAATCTTTCAGTCTAGAAACTGAGAATTAGGAATGTCTTTTGACCTTCTAAAAAATTTATACAATGAATGCATAAATATTTTATCAGAGTATTTTGGTGATTTATTTTGCTATTTTAATTTATAAATGTATTGTAAATTTGAAGAAAAATCTTAGATTATTCTAGGATCTTCTTGATGAGGCAGAAACATGCCTTTGAAATATTCTGGATTCACTAAATCTGATCATTTTTTTTGTCCTTGGAGATCACCTGGTTCAGAAGGAATTCAGCAAACTTCTGTGATAATACGTCACTAACCAAATCAGGCTTCAGCAGACATTATTTGAAGATGATGCTTTATAAACCCAACATATGACAGAGAGATAAAGTTCAGGATTGGGTTTCAGGATTCTTATAGAATGGCACAGAGGAAAATAATGTGTAGCTTCTGAATTAGAGCAAACCCAAATATTTTCAGTTTTTAATAAACAGGAATTTTGGGAAAATATTTTACTAATTATTATTTTTAGATTTATTTTATTTTATTTTTAATTTTCTCTTTTAATTTCATAGTGCTTGAGGAAAATCTGGTTAGTGTGTGTGGATGTTTTCCCATTCCAACTTCTTGTGTCATCCCTGTAAAGGCAGTGCATTACATGCCTTACAATTACCTACACATCATAGTATGATGTAAGAGCTTCACCTATTTTTATTTTTAATTTTTTAATTAAGAGTGGTTTGGCTAATGGTGATTAATCTCCCTTGCCTTTGTTTCTAGATCAAAGTGGCTCATGTTCATGTTGTAACAAAATGGTTTGACGACTTCGCTGGGGCAAAAACAGGAGCCACTTTGATCTAGAACAAAGAAAAGATGTCTTGAACAGCACCAGATAACAGCTGCTCTTTGTGATTGTAATGGCAAGTAAAAGGAGAATATTTCAACTATTACTCCTGTCATAATATGACATGATAGAGTAACTACGTCTGACATGTAATTTAATGGGTAAAAATAATTTTATTAGAATGAAACTCCATAAAATAAGGAATTTTTTTTTTTAATGGAGGAGCCTTCATTTATAAAGTGGCAGCTTTCTTCAGTATGCGTGTTTCACCAACAGCTGAATTCTGTTGCGAGTGCCTTTCTGACAGAAAACACATCGTCTGACCAAAAATTAAGGAACAGCTGTCACTCGCTTGGGGTCCTCAGTGCTCAGCCTCTTGGGATGCAGAGATGCTCTGGCAGATGTGCCCTGTACCAGGGGACAGGTCAACAGCTTTGCTCTGCTGGGACTAGGAGGGGGATGCTGACCGCCACTGAAACGTGGGGAAGCTGCAGAATTTCTTCCAAAAAGACTTACTTGCTTTTTCTGAGGCTGCACGTAAACAGCCCTTGTGGTCTCAGTATGTGACTTTGTGACCTCACCTTGTGGCTCTGACTAATGTCTCTCCCTGGGATGCAGAGAGCTGCTGTGGGAGGGGAGGTTTCCTCAGCCCACCACAGCTGGGGTCTCGCTGTCCTCACTCTAAAAGCAAAGACTCTGCGTTGCTGCCAGCCATGGTGTCATGTGGCCACGACCCATTAAACGTCCCTGGTTCCCTGGCAGGTGCCCGTAGAGCCCTTCCCCATGGCCCTGCAGCACACCTGGAGGCACGCCCAGGACCTGAGAAGCTTCCTGGGATTTGGGGCCAGGAGGCCCAGCCTGCTCCCAGCCAGCAGGGGAAGTTTGCTTTCGGAACTTCAGGAGCTGTCAGCAGGGTTGATGGCCAGCCTTAGCCACAGGTGCTCCAAGTGAGGAGCAGCAAGCAAAAACTATATTATTTTGTGTATGTAAATTGTCTCCTGAAACAAGCATTTGGCAACCCTAATGGTTTTCTGCATGCCGGGGTGTAGCCAGGCACTAAAATAAGTCAGGATGTAGGAGGGATGGGAGGTGGGAGATAGGAAAGACTCTTTTTATATTACTCCCCTTGCTATATTAAGAGGTACTGTTCCCATTCCTGGCTTAAGAAAAAGCTCTCCCTTGCCTTGCAGACTGTCTCCCATCCAGGTTTAACTGCTCACAAACCAGGCTTTAGAGTTCTTGGCCTCACCACCTGCATCCCTGTGACCTGAAGGGATGTGAGGAGGCCCTAGCCAAGCAAGGGCAGGGCTGTGGCAGTGCTGGTAGCTGACCCTAGGCTTTGGGGGTTGCCCTGTGTCCTGACTTGCAGATGGAGAGAATACAGATAACTGAGCATTAGAGGGAACTCCTGCTCTTCCCAGGGCTGGCCAAGGGGATTGCTTCTTGCTTTTCTCCTAATTTTTTTTTCCTCCTTCTCTTTCCCCCCACCCAAGGCTTGCAGCTGGGTGCTGCTGGGGGTGAGGCTGACAGGGGGTGGAAAACTTTGGATGTGCATGTTTTAAATCATGGCACTGAGCCCAGAGCTTTTTGGATGGGTGCCATCTTAGTATTGTAGAAATCCAGGGAAATAAATAACTAATCATTGAGTCTCACAAAGTCTCTGCTAGTGGCCGGCTACTATAGGTGGACTTCATCCAGTGACAATTTACAATTTACAAGCGCTCCAGGCACTCTGTAATTTCCCGTCCTTGGAAAAGAATCAATGAGATGTTTAATCAGTGACCTCCCCCTATCTCTAGAGTTGCACCCGCTCTGCTGACACGACTCCTTGCCTCGCTGGCAGCCCGGCACTGCTGGAAGCCGACAGAAGTGAGGAGGAACGGAGAGCAGGCTGTTTTCTTCCCGGCGTGAGTGGGAGTAGGGAGTGGGTGATGCTGCTCCCCTGCTTGTCACAGCTGTTGTTTTCCGCCTGAGCGAGGGGAAGAGATACAGGCATGGAGAAAGCTGGATCCCACTGAACTGCTGTCCCCCACGCTCCCTCCAAAGCCCAAACCCATCCCAATCCATCACGCTGCTCAGAGTAGTAATTAATGGGTGTTACCGAGCTCCCGAGGAGAGAAGCTCGCAGGAACGCTGACAGCCCCAGGTGCCCTCGCAGTGCCCGGCAGGTTTGGCATGGCTGGCTGGGGAACCCTGGGCTCCTCGCCACAAAGAGGATGGGTGCAGAGGCTGTGCCTGGGGTCAGGGAATGCTGGATAAAACCCCAAGCCGTTTCTCTGAGTGTAAAGATTTATTGTTTTTCCATGAAGCCTAAATACCGAGTTGCAGTGGAGGTGACTGTAGCTTTTAGTTCACCAGGGTTTAGGATGAAAAGCGAGTCAGGGGATTGATCCCACAGGGACATGTGCGTATTTATTCACCCTGCTTATTGATGTTTGTGGGCTACAGCCTGAACAGAGCAGCTGAAATTACACTCTTTGTGTAGATATCACTATTAACATCTACCCTTAATGACAGTGTCATCATTCCTACACAAATTACTTCAACAGAGAAAATGCAGGGGCTCCCTGCAGTAAGAACTGCCTGGTTTGTGAGCCAGCTGCTGTGGCAGAGCCATCCCCAAAATGCTCTCCTTTTCTTCAGTAGTGCAAAGGGAGTAAAACATGAGGGTCAGGGTGCTCCATGGTTCATCCTCACACCGGGATGCAGTGGAAACAAACCTTGACTCTGTGTTTCTGGCACGTTGGGGATGTTGTGCTGATGACTGGGCTGTGAGGAGGAGGGAACAGGATGCTCTGACTGTTACCCACAGGTAAGACAGCTCTTTGCTGGGGCTGCCTGCTACAAGACATCTCTCCTGGGGCTGGGGCACACCCAGGCCCTGTAAAACGATGGCAACTTCCAGGAGTGCAGGAAACACATTTAGGAGCGTTTATCAAAACTCAGTAACAACAAATGAACAAATTCCTCAGTGGTGTCTAGAGGATTTCCCCCTGTGCTCTCACAGTGTAAATGCTGATTTACACAGGAAAACCCCATGCATATTGTAAAGCCTGTGATGCTTTAAAGATTGTGATGACTTTGAGTACTAATTCCATAAATGATCCATTCCCATTGCTGGAACAAAACCCCACCAATTTTCCACGGTAAGGACCATGTTTACCTTGTGCTTTGTGTAAAATCAAGGTGTCCTATAGAGCCTCCAACACCAGGAGACAACTAATACAGTATTTTTCAACAGGAATGTTTCTATAGGTAGAAAATAAGCCATTTGTTAGCCATTACATCTATGTAAGTGTCATCCTGTATTTTATGCCCTTTTTTCTTCCTTCTTCCCTCACTCCCTCACTTTTTCTCAAGCTCTCTAGAAACAGCTCCTGGTGCTAAACGGAGCCCCAGTCTGACAGTGTGACTATTGAGTACATCCAAGATTTCTTCCTGCAATATCAGGTGTGCTTTGAGGATTAGACAGCAGAGCCCTCACCAGATGCCTTTGCTATCAAGCCTCATGAAATCTGCTCTGACAGGGGCAGGCGATCCCTGCACAGAGCCTGCTGACAGGGCTGTCTGCCTTGTGATGCTCAGCTTTATTTTTGGAGGGCTCAGTGTCTTGAATGTGTTAGGTTCTGAGATGCCATTTTACTTTCTCCCAAAATAAATTTACAGTCTTTGTAGTTGAGGCCAAAAATGCCAAGTTTGTATTTTTCTTTCCATTGTTTTAGAGAAGTCAGAAGAATTATCCTTTAAAATTACTTTTTTGCATATTTCAAAGAAGGAAGAAAAAGCATGAGGTCCATTTTGCTCTGCAGATCATCTTGAATTCTCATTCGCCATTCCCACACCACTCTCTTGATCCTAGGTAAGAGGAACCAAAATACAGTGACTTTTTACTTTTTGGTTTGGTTTTTTTTTTTTCACATTTAGCTTCCCAGCTGAAATCAAAGTGGTCCTGGTGCAGCTTGGAGAGGGGCAGCAGCTGACCCCTGTTCCCCAGGGACTGTGCTGTTACGTTTCCTCTGGGCAGGATGGGATGCAACCTGTCCCTCCTCAGGCTCCCCCACCAGGGTCTTTACTACAATTGCTCTTCTAAAAAGAAGGCAGAAAGAATATTTAAGCAGATACTACATTTTAACCTGTTTTCTTTTTTTGCTGTGCTGAGGACTTTTCTTGGAAAGGATGAAGAAGGGAGGATGTAAGAGGATGGATGTTACCACAGTGCCTCAGGCTTTGGTTAGATTAAAAACCCTACCTTGTGGTCACTGGAAGTTGGTAGCAGAAAGTAAAGGTGGGTGACACTGGCCTTTGCTTTGCTGTTTGCATGAAATTTGTCTGCAAGTCTGATCTTCAGGTCAGCAGGACATCAGCACTCCTGTAATGCCAACTCGGGCTCTGTTCATGGCAGAGGGCTCCCAAAAAAGGGAGTTGTTCTCCTGTCCAAGCTGAAAAATCACTTAATTCATTGTGGGCACAGCTGGGTCATGAACCACATCAACAGGAGATGTTATGGGGTTTTTTGCTGTTGTAAGTAGGTGGGAAACAAAAAAGTATGTGGCACTTTAGGGACATGGTTTCATGGTTGTGCTGGTTTCACATGGTGGATATACTGGTGGATGTGGCAGTGTTAGGTTTATGGCTGGACTCAGTGACTGCAAGTCCTTTTCAACCTAATTCTGAGGTAAATAAAAGGGGACATTCAGATATTAAATATATTGTTAATATCCCAAATGGTGTGCACTGCCAGTGGGGTTTAACCTAGAGGACTGACTCAGTGTGGCTGTGCACAGATGGATTGAGGTGTTTAACTTGGGAGTGTTTGATCAGGCTCTCTCTAATCAGGTTTACTAGACTTGGTGCAAAAGCCTTTCTTTTGTCTTTGTTTAGATACGGGATGAATTGATTTTTAGTTAAATAGACTAGGACCACATTCCAAGGGAAACTGACCATTTTCTTAAGCTAAATAAATGTTCAGAAAAGGGTTTGGCTTGGTTAAGGAGCCAGCGGCTGGGGAGGTGCAGAGAGCTGGTGGTGGGGGAACAGCCATAAAGCCCATCCCTGTGTTGGGTGTCTGTGGCTGCCTTCCCTCCACAGAGCGATGCCGTGGCTCCCACGGCCTGGGCTTCCCGATGAGAGTGGCTTTGCTCCTCCAAAAGGATGCGATTCCTGCTGCGACAGAGCCAGCAGCGCCCGCGCCTTGGCACCCGCGCTGGGGAAGGCACCCGCGCTCTACCAACGTCACTTCTTGACACACAGCTCCCTCCCTGTGCCCGAGAGAGCGGGAACAAATGTTCCCCCATTCAGGCACAGCCAAGGTGCTTTCAGCAGCTCTGAATGGAGAGGGAGGGCTCGTGGGGAGAGCGGCTGAGTGCCAAGATGCAGTGGAGAGGCAAGGCTGAAAATCTGTATTCAAAGGCCACAGAGGTGTGAGCCTCCGCCAAAGGGAAGCAAATACCCCATCTCATCCCCAAGCGGCAAACCCCACCCCTTGATCTCAAAAAAAATTCTCAAAGAAAAGACATTTAAACCAAAAAATTAATAAATAAATGTGGAATGTTGTGCGAGACTCTGGGAAGGCTCTGAATTTGAACGTTCACCCTGGCTTGCTCCAAACCTCTGCTCCAACCGGCAAACACCCACCTCTGTGCCTGCCCACGCACATGGCTGTCATGTTCCTCCCACCTCCTGCATCCCAGGATGCGGGAGATGATTAATGCCAGCGAGTAGTATTTGGCTTGATCCTAAATAAATAAGACACGTATGGAAATAACTGAATAAACAACCATATTTTAACTGCAGCTCTTCTGGGGTGTATCGTTTAGAGCTGATGTGTTAGGAATAATAGGGGAAATCAGGCAGTTTCCATGTGGTTTTGTGACTCGTTTTGATTCTGCTTATGTGTTGCATATCCTTTATGGACCTGGAAGACAGAAATTCTCCCTCTAGTGACTTGATTGCCTTGCTGCTTCCCACTCAGAAGCGCTGCAAGGGTTGGCAAGGGCTGAGTGCCACTTTCTGAGCGTGATGCTCAGTACTGCTGATGGCCACCAACACCCTAAAAATAATTGAGACTGTTCAGGCTTCAATTCCCATATAATATCTATTTTCTTAGAACTCCAGGTGTCACAGGTTGCCACACTGGCTATTCAAAAAACGTTATTCAACTTCCAGTGAAAACTGGTGAAAATTTGGGTTAGGCCCAAGGCAATGTTTTTCAGGCTGGTGAAATGTGCTGTTTTCCCAGACTTGCATGCATCATTCCCATCGAGAATAAAAAAAGCACAGGGAAAGTGCAGTGCAATTCAAATCAAATCACACAATGTTTTTTCTACCCCTTTCTCTTCCTCCTCCCCCAGTTCTCCTGAAAACAAACAAAAACAAAATGAAAGAAAACGAACAAAAACAACCAGGGGAAAAAAGGGAGAAGATGTTGTTCAGTGCTACATCATTGTAGGTTTTCTGGAAAAAAACACCCAGGGAGTGTTACCCCTTGCTGGCAATCCTTGCTGTGCTCCCTGGGACACTTGGGCTATTTTTGGCACTTTTTGGGGCGTCCAGGAGCGGAGCACAGCTGCATTTTGCAGTAAGGGCTGGTCACCCTTTTGATGCAGATGTTATTCCTGTGATAAATTTCCAGATTGAGATTCATGCTTCCCTAGTCCAAGACGTTTAAATTAATAAGGAGCCCCCCTCCAGGCTGGCAGAGCATTCCCTGTGCCACACCCTGCAGTGCACACCAGGATGAATTGCTGGAAGATACAGCACTCCCAGGGAGAGCTGAGACCACCTGTGCACAGTGCAGGGGCGGGGCAGCTCCACCAACTCGGTTTAAATAAACCTCTGGCTCCCAGAGCTCCTTTACAACTGGGCTGCATTTTGCAGGGGGAGATGGATGGCCACAGGTTCCCCCCTCTCCCCTGGTGCCAGGCATGATGGCAGTGCTGAGACCCTTTAGGAGGATGGATGGGGAATATAAAAGGGTGAGTCCAAACATCAGCCACTGGGAAGCTTTGAAGATCTGGCTTTCTGTTACTCATCTGCTGTGCAGAAGGGAGTTAATTTGTTTTATACCCAGGGAGCAAAGGGAAGCAATTTGGCCCTGGGTTTCCCATCTCTAATCGCATGCCTGCAGCTCTCTCCTCGCAGGGAGGTGACAGGAGCTTTGCCGCTGACTTCAGGAAGCTCAGGTGTAAGCTTTAAGTTTCACATCTTTTATTATTTTTTTTTTCTTAATATTTAGCATTTTAGGCATGTCTTGGAATGATCCTTGTGACAACGTCATGAAACCCATCTGGCTTCTCTCTTTTTTCTTTTTCTTTTTCTTTTTTTTTTTCAATTTTAATTGTGTTTCAAATGCATCTGTGCAAACCTAAAGAAGCCATTAGTGCAATACACCCTGTAAAGTGTGAACTCTATATGCTTGGAGCATGTTATCAACGAGTGCAAATCCACTAAGAGAGGCGTTTCCAACGGGGCCTCCTGTCCTTGATAATTCAGGTGGCGTTTGCGCAGATAAATCAGGGCACCAAAGCATTTATTTGCTTTTAGTGACAGGCACCATCTGCCACTTGCCTGTGAAGCAGTCAGGGAGGAATGCTGCCTGCCTGCCGTGCGCAGGGAGGCTGTGGAATGGGAATAATGCCGGCGTCTTCGAGGCTTGGGGAAGGTACATCTGCAAGGTGGAGTGCAGGCAGAGGCAGCGGTGCTGGCTGTGGGAAGGGAGGGGTAGCTCGGGTGCAGGCTGGCACGACCTGGCCAACAGCCTCCGGGCGGGAACGAGCATCTCTGACTATCCACACTCACTCAGCCACGACAGCATCCTCCACAAACCACAGAACGGCTCGAAGGGATGGCAGGCTCAGAAATGTTCCCCCATGGCTTTTGTGGATCCACCCACAAGTGCTGGATAGATCACCAGGAGAAAATACCCGCTCGGGGAGAGTTTGGGTATCCCTGGGGCGCAGCTCTCGGGTTTGGGATAACGAGGGACCACAGATCTGCCAGCTAGTAGGCGTGAAGCCTTGGTGGTAACCTGGGTGTCATTACTGCCTTTCCCTGTGACAGCAGCCAAATTGCAGTGCCTCGAGGTGCCCGGCACGGATCATCCCCCGTGCTTTTATTAAGGTGCTGCCAGTGGCAGGCTGGCTCCCCTCCTGCCGGAGTGCACTCTGAGGTTTGGCACCACAGTGCTGCCATCTGCAAAGTGAGGAGAGGGTAACAAGCTGGTGGAGGTGGGAAAAGGCTGGGAAGGCATTTGGTGGAATGGGGTTCTGAGCATCGCTGTGGCCTTATATCCCAGAATAATGCTGTCCCAGCTACCTATACATACATACACACACATATATACTTATATATGTAATATTTTTTAGAGCAAAATGGGGCTTTTTAATAGGAAATAATTGCTCTCTTTTTTGGATAAGTAAGCAATTCCCTCCTGGAAGAAGTTCCCAGGAATTTTGTGCTCTCGCATGCCTCTGCATCTCAGCAGGGTCAGCCCGCTGTGCAAGTCAAATTCATGCAAAACACCATACATGTAGGCTCTAGTCTACTGGGTTTAGATCAGAGACGGATCAGATGACTCACAGGAATCTATGGAAATAGATCAAAGTAGCAGCACACATTTGAAGGGAGCGGGGCTTTTCGAGCACGGCTCGGAGCATGAGTCACAGCGTGGGCCGGCGTGGGTGGCGGCGTGGGCGGCCGCAGCTGTGGGTGTCGGACCGAGACAGACGCAGAGAGATGGCTGCAATTAAGTAGTTAGTGAAATGACTGTAATAGTAAAAATGAATTTAAAGGCGCAGGTTGCAAACGCGGCGTTTCCCAGCTAGCTCCTTCCCGGCAGCTCGGGGGCTGGCGGGCGTTTCCCGTTGGATGCTGCGCTCCTGGAGCCAGCTATCCCTGCTGATGTGGGAGGTAACTCTGGAAGCTGCTGGTTGGCAATGGGCCGGTTTCCAGTGCTGGGCACATCTCCAGGACGGCACAGGATGGGTGGTGGATCCCTGCCTGGGGCAGCAGGCGCTGACCCCGGCAGAGGGAAGGAGAACTGAGGCGAGGGAGGAATGCCAAGCAGAGACAGCAAGGGAACAAGGAGAGGAGAACAGATCTACATTTACTGGGAATAGTTGCAAAACGCCCACACGCTTCTGTGGGACTAGGATCATGCCCAGAGCTCACAGAAAAGCTTGAGCTGGTGGGGTTTTTTTTATGTTGCCCATTACTATCACTTCTAGGGACGGGTGCTAGATCCCACTTGTGACATGACCCCGGTACTCCAGCCCAGAAAAATCTTGGGCAGTACTGCTGCCTTTGTGGTCAATGCAAATCCCTTGAGAGCCTCCAAGGGACGTGGGTTTGGCTCCTTTGCTATTTGCCTTGGTGCCCCTGCAATGGGAACAGCATCCATATTCCACCGTCTGGCCAGCTCCATCCCAAGGGACCCCAGCCCGCTGCAGCCCTGTGTGGCAGATTTTTGGGAGGAGGGTGGAAGTGGAACGAGGTTCTTCCTCGCTTCTATTTTTAGGTATTGCTATTTCATGGCCTGACAATCAGGTTTGATGAGTGTGAGTGACATGAGAGAAATCTGATTAAATTAAATCAATCAATATACCCCTCATTCAGTAAGGGATGAAGGAAACTCGAATCTTGTGGCCACAAACCTGCATAACCAGTGGGATGGCACCTGCTTTGGGCCGATACCTAGGCTTTTGGTGTTCAAGCTTCACTTCTATGCAGCAGCACTGTTGACTTAATTAATAGTATTAATTTGCTTGAGTCTGTTCATAATTTTTATATGTTTTGAGGTGAAAAAATTTTAAAAGTCATTCTCCAAGGCCAGCTTTGCCATTCTGTTACAAGATGAGAGATAAATAATTCCCTATGTGTTTTCCTGCCACTTTTAATGATGAATTGTAATTAGAATTGCTGCCAGCAAGTGCCAGTGGCTCAGGCATCTCATGTGCCATGAGGATGTTGTGTGCTGAAGCACAGCTCCCAGAAAAGATGTCCTCCCAGGTCCTACAGATGGGGCCCTGCATGTTCCCAGGTCTGCCAGTCCAGGATTGCTTCAGAAAACCTCTTAACTTCCTGTGGAAACCGTGTGTGTTTTTAGTGGTATTTTGATAAAGCGGTTCTGCCAGGAGACATGTATGCTGGGGATTTCCTTCTCCACACAGATGGCTATGGAAAAAAGGCTTTATAATTTATTGATTTTTTTTAATTTTTTTTTTTTGGGGTGTTATGCACAGAGAAGGGTCCAAAGGATTGCTCTGCACTCTGATTGATATGCAGAACAAATTTTAGCAGGGAGAAAGGGTGTTATTTTGAATAATTAAAACAACCCACCCCAAAAAACCCAACCTCTTGAAGTAGTAGATGTGTAGAATTAATGTATTTTTAAAAGTCAGTGTAAGTGCTTCTAAATGTGTCCACTGTATCATACCCTGCCCACGCAGTTGCAGCATTTCCCAGCATGTATGAGCAGCCCTGTCTCTGTTGTCAGAGCTGAGCAGGGCCACCGCCAGCTCCAGTGCCCAAATCTCACCTGGTTTCTAAACCTCAGAAACTACCTCAGGGCTGCACCAAGCTGTGGGTGCAAAAATTTTGCTTTTTGTGGCTACAGGAGGTCATACTGAAACAGCTGCCCAGTGTGGTGCCTTCACTGCTGGTTATCCCTGCCAGGAGGGAGGAAAGGCACCTGGCAATGAGCTGAGAGACTTTGGGGCTGGTGGTGGGTGTCCTGTACAGAGGTGAGGAACTGTACAAAGGTGAGATGAAACTCTGTCACTTCCAGCTACCCTGCTGCTCACCTCACTTGCTGCACTTCCTGGGACATAACCTGCAAGCAGTTTCATGGAATATAAATTACTGGAGATAGCTTAGGTTTGCATATTAGGTGGTTTTTAATTTAAAACACTCTCTGGTCTACACAGGTATTACCCATCATAATTTAAAATACTTACATTTCAAGTTATGGATTAGAAAGGGAGAGAAATTTAATTGCAACATGATTTTTCTTTTTTGGAGGCACATTTCTATTCCTGCCTGTTCTCAGATTGGTGTGCAATTACAGCGCATCTGAGCTCAGGTTTCATTTGCCCTCTTTGATTGCCAGGCAGTCAGACCCCCGCCTTTCCCCACCTCACAGCCCTGTCCTTTAGCTGCTGCTCTGCCATGACACTTGGCTCTACTTCAATTATGATGATCACTAAATATGGAAAGCTGTTTCAAGGGGGCTGAGGGCTGGGTTCTTTGAGCCCCTCCTGCTTGAAGGCTCTCCTGGAGGCAGGGTTGCTTCACAAAGCTGTGCCCAGCAGGGCTTTGCATCTCATGGGAGAAGCGTTTTAGTCTTAAAACCAGGATCAGGGGACTGTGAAGCTGCTGGATGTGCAGGATGCAGGAGAGAGCCTGGAGCCATTAACCATTAGTTTCCCGCTTTCTTGTTTTGTGTAAAACCAGGTCTTTGGTGTTTTTTGTTTTTTCTCTGTGGCAATTGGAGCCCATGTGTTCTGCAAGGACCCTGAGCAGGAGCTCCACGCCTCCCACATCCCCACTCCCCAGTCCTGCTCATGGCCCTCACCCCAACCCACTCACACTGACTCATCCTCCTGCCCCACCACACCCTCACACGCTGCTGTTGCTGCTTCACCACTCCCTCCATCACTCCCTCTTCTTTTTGTTTTCTTTTTTCTTTTATTTTTTTAAAGCCTCTTGAAGAGCTTAAAAATCAAACCCAAATTTTCTTGCCATTCCCCTAGTCCACTGAGGAATGAATGCAGTGAATGGCAGCCTCTTGCCATGATTGTTTGTCACCTCATATACTCTGTGGCTCAGTTAAGATATCAACCAGCTTGTGAATCTGTCCAGGTGTTTCAGAGGATGGTGCAAAGGTCCCTGAGATCTTTAAACCTTTGCTCCCCCTTAGTCCTGGGTCTCACAACCCAGCTGGATGAGCACTTCTCTTAGCTTTTGTCTTCCTGGTGGTGGGATTCCAGGTAGGAGCATAACAAGCGTCATTTTTAAACTACTTCTGCTAAATGCCATAACTGCAGTGTTGAACTTTTAATGTTTTGGGAATCATTGATACCAAATTATCTCTCTCATTTCTTCTTCTGGATCACAGAAGGTTGCCTTGGTGCTTCCCTGTCAGTAGCTGCAGCGGGGCCTGGTGGTGGCAGAGCTCTGATCCCCCTTCACAGCCTGTGCCCCACAGGCAAGGGGGCTTGGGCTGAGGGAAAAAACAGCTCCAATTTGAAAGCTGAAAGGAGCACTGAGATGAGGAAGGGAAGAAACAGGGTGGGAGACACGCTGTGGATGCAGGGGGATAATTAATTCCCACCAGTCACTGTTCCTGTCCCATCAGAGTTCTGACACAACTGAGCAATTCGGCTGCGGCTGCACTGGGCTCGCAGCAGACACTGAGTGTATGAAAAGGATAAAACCGTAGAGTAATAGTTTTTTTTCATGTAAATATATAAAAAATGTTTTTTAATGATGGCAGTTCCCCATCTATAAGGAAAAAAAGGGCCAAGTCATTTTATATGCAGCAGCCTGGGAGACATTTCTGGCAGTTTGGACTTTGGTCAGGAAAGACTCTTACAGAGAAAAGCATGATCTCTGTGGTTGTAGTTTGGTCTTTCTGCCAGAGAAGGAAAATTTGATCAGCAAACAACAACTGTGCTCTTCCCAGTACCTTCCCAGTGGCAATTCACAAGGATGTCTGGGATAGAGTTCATCTGATGTAGCATCTTCCCATGGCAAGCCAGCCCTGCTGCCCTACCTTCAGACCAAGGGCAGCTGAGCTGCCCTGGCCCAGCTGGCCCCTTCTCTGCTCCCTTTCCCACCCCTCACCATCTGAATAAGAGGTTATTAATGTGCAATTGAAGGATGACATTTCTGTCAATTTCAAATCAAACCTGCTGATTTTTCCTTTTCCCTCCTTCTCTTTTTCTCACTTCCAGTTTCTTTTATCTCTGCCCTGTCACAAGGCTTGGCTTTTGCTCCCCAAGGCTGTAATCTCTGAGCAAATATCCTTTGCTGATACACTTTGTACCAGCTGAGGAGCAGCTCCATGTGCTTTGGGAGACCAGTTTGGCCACACGTAGCATTTACAGAGTGAATTTGTTTATTTAAATAACTTTTGTGTTTTCTCCCAACTTGACCATTGGTAGATGCTGGGGTGCCAGAGCCAGCTATACTCTGGAGAGGGAGATGGGAACAGCTGGGTTTTTGTTTGTTGCTGTTAGCCACTATAGCAGAAGTGCATGAGGGCACATTCCCTGCCATGAGCCTCCCAGAGCTCCCAGATGAACGAGGAAAGTGAAAGCTGGAAACACTTGGTGAGGAAGTAGAGGGATGGTGAGGTGATGGGAATGATGGGGCTGTGCAGCACTCAGGCCACACAAGCATTTCTTCCTGTGTGTTTTTGGTCTACTCCTCTCCCTGCTGCATGTGTGCATGGGAAATGCCACCCTGCTCCTCTGATGGAACATCTCCATCCTGAGATGATGACTTCAGTTGTGAGCTTTATTATTTTCTGGCACAAATAAGCATAGGTCATTTCAATCCCACTACTGTGGAGCAGTGCTGGGCCACAGGTGTTTCTGTGCCACTTGTGCTACTCAAGCTGAGCTGTTTGCTCAAAGCCAGCAAAGCAAATCTCTTATATTTTGCTCTCCTGCTTTCAATATCTCTTATATTTCTCCCAGCTGTAGGGACCATATTGGTGACCCTATTATTTTATTCTTCAGTTTTAAAGCTTTGCTGAGGCATTTAATTTCCGTAAAACTCATGCTTTTCTTGGTCTTTTAAAATTTAATTGAAAGTCTCTTGCACAAAGGAGGGTGATGGAAGCAACATTAGCCATCAGTCCTTACAAGTGACTCATCTCTATTTCAAGGTATTTCAAGTTAGCATAGGCTGATGGAGCCTGTAAGCAGGAGATGGGCCTGAGGGTATTTGGAGCTGTGCAGGGGGATGTCAGACATTTGTACTCCCACACTTTCACAGGGCTGTTGAAAATGGGTTTCTGTGAAGCATCCATCTTCCCCTTTGTATTTGTTCCATGAGGGGAACAAAATACAAGGCTCTACAGATCCTGGAAAAGATACCCATATTCATGGAAGCATTTAGGAGCAAAACCAAAGCAAGAGAACATTGCATGACCCCTGGACCCCTGACCTTATGAACCATACTAATCAATGTTTATATTTAATAGCTATAATTTGATTTGCTCCACTGCTGGTCACTCAGCAGCTGCTTACGTGGAGGATCCCCCCAGGTGATGCCTCCCTCCTTTCTGGGTGTGACAGACCTGAAGCTCAGGCCTCTCCTTTTGGGCAAAGCAATGGTTGTCACTCCCTCTTAGCAGTGGTCCAGCACAGCCAAGGGCGCTCACCCAGGGTGTAATTCCTGTTATCCTGGGGCTGCTATCCAGCTGATGGTTTCCCAGCCCATGGGGCATCCAGAGATTCCTTTTGCAGGCTGTGCAAAGTCCTGTGGGGCAGGGGAGTCTGCAGTGCCAGTGGTGGCAGAGGTTTGGGTGGGTTCCTGGTGGTTCCATGAGAGTTTCCATCTAGGAGATGGTACACTCAGTGCTGGGCTGATTAGTGAAGCTGCTGTGCAACATTGATGAAGCCCACAGTGTTTCTGGTGAGCTGATTGAGAAGAGATTTGGGCTCCAGAGGATCCCATTGAGTGAAAGCAGTTGCTGAAGTGTTTTAAAAATGACCTATATAGTGTTTACCTCAAGCTCAGAAATTGCTGTGAGATGAGAAATTGCAATTTGCCTGTGTTTTTTCACTTACTGTTCACAACTCACATCTTGGATAGGGACACTGGGAATCCCAGTGCTTCTGAAAAGCCTCAAAACCACTCAAAGCCTTGTTCTTTCATGTCCTGCTAAAATCCCCCATCCATGTTACTCTGGGCTGGACTCTGGCAGCTTGGAGGACCTAGCTGTGACCTCGTGGGAAGAGCAATGCAGGCTGAAGTGGCACAAAATAGTCATATTTCCTGAAAAAAAATTAAATAAATTGTGAAGCATCGGTGTTGTTAGTGCCCGTAAGGAAGCAGCGAAGGGTCACTTGTCAGGCATCCTTGCCCTGTGTGAGGGTCGTGTGTCCTGTTAGAGAAGTGCCCAGTGAGAGGTGGCTCCTGAAACGCCAGCCAGGTCCCCTGTGTGGCATGTCAGGTATCTGTGGGTAATTCTGCTCCTTGTCCAGGTGGAGGAGAGCTCCATTTATCTCCTGGTCAGCATCACCTTCCCAGGCACCTTATCTGGGGCCAGGCTGGCTGCCCCGGGCAGGGGATGCGGTGTCAGCTGAAGTGACAAGTGACTTCCATGTGACACCTGCTGGTAAGAAAAGGCACGGCTGGCCCTTGGAAACGAGACCTGCTCGTGCCTTTTTATTTTTCAAAAAAGCACTCATTTCTTACACCCATCCTCTGCGGGCTTTATTGGTGCTCCTGGTTGGTATTCTCAGCACTCTGACTCATTTTGGCAGGTTGGAAAGTACTTTTTTTCTGGGGCGCCTATGCAAACAGGATGTATCTCTTTAGGTGTCTGATTTTTATTTTTTTTTTTTTTTAATTGTTATTCTGAAGAAAAGAGGCTTTCAAAAAGCCCCACCCCTAAACGCATTAAACTTCGAATTATTTCAGTGGCAACAGAAGCTGCTGTAAACGTGAGCCAGTGCAATGACCTGAAAGCAGTGAGTGCCTGGCCCACAGAGGCTGGCATTACATCAGCCCCCGTTTTATGAGGAAAAAGTAAATATGCTGGCTGCAAAAGAGATGTTCTGTGTGCAGTCCTTGTCCATGTTTGTGGTGAGGACTGCTCCCTGGTTACAGAGCAAACACTGACTTCTTGAAGGCCTCTCTCTGCTTATGCAAATCCCCCTGAGCTTATCCTGAAATCCAGCATCATCCTGAGAGCACTGGCAGGTTTCAAATGTGGCCTGGAGTGCTGCTAAGGTTGTGAATCCCTGATTTACAGCATCACCATATTCTTTGGATGGCTGTTTAAGAAGAATATCATTCAACAAACAGTAGTTGAATGCATTTATGTCAAGTGAAATCATTCCTTTAAGAGTTTTAGTTGTCAGGTATTCATTAAATCAGGTTTCACATCAAAATGATCGTCACTAATACAGTGAAAACATCTTTTAGAGCTTTCAGGATTTTTATGTTGCATTGTATAAATGGTGGATCTCCACTGGTATGGAAATGTCTTCCTGGACCTACACAGTAGGTATGAAACTGTGAACCTGTAGTCCCTTTCAGAAGAAAATGAATATGTCAGTGTGGTAGGAACAAGGGCATTCCTGAGAGTCCTTTATGTAAATAGAGTGCAATGAATTGTAGCCACAGCTTCAGCATAGCATTCCCATCACTTCTGCAAGCTGTTTTCCACCTTGTAAACACTAAAAATTGGAGTTTGTGTTTTATTATTTCTGTAAGGTGAAAATTGTCATTCTAACTTAACTAAAAAAAAATAACTCAAAAGGTAGTTCTGGCTTAAGAAATTGAAAGTAAGTAGCAATCTTCAGGCTTTAGATGCTTGGGAGAATTTCACTCTTCTGAGAGACTGCTAAATCAGCATTTAGTACAAACCAGTCCCTTTTTACTTGTCTCAGGCTGGAGAAACCCAGAGGACACTGCTAAGGCTGAAATGGCAGGGCACCCCAAATTCAGGTTAATGGGAACTGCAGCAGGCCCAGCTCTCCCTGAAAGTCAGTCAGGTGCCTAAATACAGATTGAGGCAGCTCACTTCAGACTAGCTATTTTTGAAGCTCCTGGCCCTGGTGTGTGAATTGATGACATTTCAGTTGCAAAGAGCAGATGGTACTCGCTAGTGATCCAGGACAGCTTTTTTGCATTAGTGTCAAAAATAGAGCAAGTGCCAGCTGTAGCTCTTTTGGGTCAGTGGAGGTGAAATCACAGAGTGATGTGCACAATATTGCAACAGAATAGGGAAAAATCAGGTGTTCCCTTCAGGAGCACAAAGTGCTTTTGAATGTCTTAGACTGTAGTTTCTCATGTGTTTTTGCACAGCTCAATCCCAAGCGCATCTCAGCCAGCAGTGAACTGAACTGCCTGCTGCTGTAACAGTGTTATTCTGTGCAGCCGTAGCTTTAGGGTGGTGCAATCCAGGGTTTGCATCCAGCTCCTGGAGGCAGCAGTGAAGCTGGTGGGGCACTTCCTAGGGACACGGTCCCTTCCCAGCCCTGGGATCTGGAGAACTCACAGCATTCCATGGTGCTGGAGGGAAGAGGGAGCTGCCAAGCCCCTGTGTGCCTTCCCAGGAATCCTGGTTTCAGAGGTGCTGCTGGGAAGGCTGCCAAGCTGATCTGCCCAAGAGCAGGCAGCATAAAAAGGAGTTTGAGAGTGTTTTATGTTCATTAGAGAAGCGCAGGTGATTCTGATCCTCAGCCTCCTGCTCGTTCTATGTACTGCTGAAGTTTTGCTGTATTTTAGTGAGAAACTACAGAAAGGTGGTGCAGCATCAGCAAGGATGATCTGCTCTTGTTAGTTTAATCGAGCCATGGCCTCTCTTTCTTTCTTTTTTCTTATTTTTTTTTTCCTTTTAAGAAAGCTATGATGCATGAAGAGGAGAGTTTGCATCATTTAAGACAAAAAAAAAAAAAAAAAAAATGAGTTGTGTATTGGAAAGTTGGTCCACTGGCACACCCTGCTGTCTTATAGCGAGAGTGCAAAGGAAACTCATGGCTACACGTTTTATAAAGAGACATCATTCCTGTCTTTTTATATTCTAAATTAACTTTTTTTGCCACGGTGTCTCTCTTGGTTTGCAGTTCTGAAAACACAAGCAGCAATGTGCAAGCTGCTAAGGAGGGACCTGTAGAAGTCAGGGAGGTTGCCTGGCCAGGGGTGCTCCCACAGCAGATTCCAGTGCTTTTGGAAACTTCTATCAGATCCATGACAGAACGACTTCATCATGGAGCTGAAACTGCTAACATCTAAAGTAGGTGTATAAGACACCTCTCCATGCTGTAGGAGAGGTAAACAACACTGTGAGCTTGACTGTTGTTGGGATTTTTCCAAATGAATAAAATTACCAGAATAGCAACACAGAGAAAATAAAAACAAAACCCTGTTCTTTGATTCTGCTCTGGAATCTCTCCCAGATGCCCATGTGATGATTGCCTCCATATGACTTTCCACCCAAAAAAAAAAAAAAAAGAATAATAAAAAAGGAAAAAAATCAAATAAATAATGCTCCCTTTATCCCTGAACAAAATGTCTGCAGTGATTTGGAAACAGTTATTCCAGCTGATTTCCACACGCAGACCTGCTGCAGTTAACAGCGTGACTGAGTGACCTGGGAGCAGTAAAGATCTTCAGATTGTATCTGGCCTTCACAGGGCATGTATGAAGACTGATACTTTGAAGAGTCATAGGTGATGGTTGGCCACCCCATTTGAATCCTCTCAAGTGGAGCCAATTTAGAAAAATTGCTGTGCAGCTGAAAGCCAGGCTTTTTTAGAGGTGTCAGCCCTGAACAAACCTTGTTTAGCTCTGGAGTGGCTGAACACCTGACATTTTTCAAGACACAAATTACAATGCTCATATATTTAAAAGTCATGAGATGGTTGGGGACAGAGCTGCCTGGGGAGGGGGGATTGACAAGACCCCTCACTTCTGGTGTGTGACCCTCAAGGGGGCACAGCTGACTGAGCATTAGCAGTCAGGGCTCTCCTTCCCTCATCCATGACTTGGATAACCCTGGTACCAGCATAGCCCTGCCTGTGATGAGTGCCCTCCAGACCCCATCCCCTGGCTGCAGCAGCCTCCTGGGGTTATGCTCCAGCTCACTAGATCCAGGTGTGTTGGTGAGACTGAAAAAAACCATTGCCTGGTGACAAAGGTAATGTCCAGAAGCAGAAATACGGAGTTTGGACTATTTCCCTGTGAAATCACTGCAGGAAAGGGGATGGAGGCAGAAGAGGTATCCAGCAGGGTGAGCAGGCTGCATTCACAGCTGCACAGGAAGCTCCCTGAAGAAAAGAAGCCTTCCCTGGAGGCACCCCACCTTCCCTTTTGCTATTTCTTCTTTCTGTATCCAGTGTACATAATGCTTTCATGGAGTCCAAGTGTTCCTGATTTGTTGGAGAAGGAGGTGACATTACAAATTACAGTAATTAATTCGTTCCAAGGACAGAAGAACTTCGAGGTAAAACCATCATTAATATGATGATTCAACCTTCACTCACCATTTCACTCAATACCCAGTGCTTGTGTTCCTGTCAGGTTTGGAAATCCTCCTCCAGCCCCTTACCCAGAAGGGGCAAGCACAGGTCCTTGCTCTGGACAGGGAACGCATGGATGCTCTGCACTGGGAGCTGTGGAGCTTTGTATCCCTTTTTGCATCCATTTATCCTGTCAGGAGGACTTCTCCCTGGTGGACAAAGTGCTTTTCCACGGCCCTGAGCCTCGCTGGTGCCCTCAGCCCGAGGTGCAGTATCCGCCTGTACCTGTAGGTTGTGCCTCTGGATAGCTTTTCCCATCAGCTCCAAATGCTCTCCGAGACCCGGCCCGGAAAATGACGCAGTTTCTGTCTTACTGCTCGCGGATTATGTTGGGGAAATTATTAATCACTCGCATTTGCTAGATTACCTTTGCATCTGTATAAACCTATCATGAGCTTATAATAAATCAGAGCGAGATAGCTGCTGCACGGTAAAACAACCAACAAATGTAGCAGCAGCCTTGGTAATAATAATAATAATCACCTATGCAGACACTTGCTTGTGTATATTTTATGATGCTTTCATATGATGCCAGCAGTGTGCTAAGCACTTCAAAGCCTTGGGAGACAGAGCTTTGCCCCACAGCACTCCTGGAGCACAAGCAGTTCAGGGGAAGGGCAAGGAGGAAGGGCCTTGTCTGGTTGGGATGTTGGAGCAGCGATGTCATTGAGTGATTAATGTCAGTGGCGTGAGGAAAATGCTGGGGCTGATGTGCTTTCTACGGTCGAGGGTTTTTTTAATGTCGAATTCTTTCTGTTCATGATTAAATTCCTCTGTTGCTGACAACACCTGATAACGTGCCACTCCTCCAACTTTGTGAAATGCAGTGAAAATCCTGTACTGATTTTGCTGTTACAGTATGAAAGGGCTGTGCCTTGTGCTGCTAAATGGAGAAGTAGCTTGGATATGGCAGGCGCAGGAGGAAACAGGCAGCTTGGCTCAGAACAAGCTGGACTTAGTTAGGTTTCATTTTGTTTTGCTTAATGACTTTGTAGAAGAAACAAAAATATCCCTTGTTTCTGCATATCCAGTTTGCATTGTTTTTACAGCGTGTTCCTTTCTCAGCTCTCCCCCTCCTCTCACACATAAAAAAAAGATGTTATTTTGGATTAAGCCATCGCTGTGGTATGCATGGTGGTACTACTCAAGGAAGTAAACAAAACAAAGTGCACCACAACTCTTCCTCTTGCACTGCAAACCTACTGGTCTAAAACATTTTTGTTGCTCTCTGGTAACTTTTATGATCTCCCCGCCTTCGTTCTGATTGCTGCAACAGATTTGTAAGATAAGCCATGAAAGCAGTGGTAGACACTACGTGCCCTGCCTGACAGACAAACCTCCTGTGACACAGTAGCCCTGGTTATCTACAGAGAGCCACACACTGGTGTACAAATACTTTGGATTATGATGAGATTAATTTTGGGTGGAGCAGTAAATCCCCATTGACTCTGCACATGCCTCAGCACCCATTCAGCAGAGCTCACGTGCTGCTGCTGGAGTGCAGGGTGGCAGGCCCTCTCTCCCCATGGGAGAGGAGAAGGGATCGTGGGGTCCCAGAGGGAGAGACTGTTACCTGCTGGTTTTGCAAAGTGCTCAGCCTTCCAAGAGGAAACACTTGGTAAGGCGATGTTCCACCAGGCAGGTAACAAATAAACTGGGCAGCAGCTGCAAGGTGACAAATTTCAGCTTCTCCCTTCAGCTGACTGAGTTTTTCCAGTGACACTATTCCAACAGAATGCTCTTGGGATTTGAGAAACGACCACATAACTACTGGCATTTCATTTTTGAAAGTGAGTCATCTCCAAGCTGAGGAGCACACAATGATGCCTTTCAATAGCTTTTAAGAGCAGGGTGACTTGCATTTACAGATCCAGTTATCACCCTACAAGTAGGGCCATGGCAGACATATAGGAAAATCAATGGGCACACTGCTGATCCTTTACTAAGAAAGAATAAATTCTGCTTTATACTATACCAAAGTAATTGCTCCTGCTTAGGAAGAAGGGACTGACAGCTAAAGATACTCTTAGCCAGTGGCTTAATAATGCACAGCAGACAGGGCAGCCAAGGATAGCATCTTGTCACCTTATTTCAATAGTTCATTGAATCTGTGCCTGAATCGGCACCTGAGCAATGGGTTTTCTTTATGAAAAGCACATTTTAAGGCAAATCTGTAATCCTTACACAGCAGCGAGGTGTTAATTACTAAGACTTTATGTTAGGATGGTTGACACAGGATCTCTTTATCCAGGGCACCACAATCATGCAGAACGAGGTTCAAACTTGCATCTCTGCAGCTCCTTTGAAGATTTAGGACTTGAGATCTGAGCATTACCTGTTCAACCACAAACACGGTCAGGCTTAAACCTGGCTTCCAGCTTGAGTGTGGTATAAGTATATATATATCACAGTCTGAATATTTTTTGTCTCTTCTGTTTCTCAGGATTGCTACTGCAGTAACTGAACTGCTTGTCTTCTCCAAACTGCTTTACACTCCCTGGATTTGAGACATTAGCGGCTTTTTTTCTGGCTAAGAGCTCAAAGGGAATTAGCTGGGCTGGCATGTTTGTTATTACCGATTCTCTGGTGCACTTTGTGAGAGGGCTCTTGGGAGGGATGAGTCAGGGCCCAGCCCAGTCTCCTTGTAGCTCAAGTCGTTGTTTGATGGGGTTTTCCCTATTTTCTGTAGTGCTTACATGACTGTGCTGCTCAGGATGAGTGGCAGAGTTCTGCCGAGTTAAGCGCTGGATGAACACATGATGAAGAGACAAGTGCTGAAGAGTTTGCAGCTATTGTTGGTGGGCAAAGCTCATGGTACAAACATTACACATTCTCTGAGCTGATTGTTTGGGGTGTGTGTGGGGGGGTGGCTTTTTCAAAGGGCGAAGTCAGCTGGCATTTAGCAAAGCAAGAAGATGAATTCTGTTTTCTTCTTTCTGGCTTGACACTGGTACAATGGCTTATCTGAGCCCAGGACTATTTTTTTTTTTTTTTGCCCTAAGGACTGAGGGAATAGCTAAACCCAGCTGAGCCCAAAGCTTCGCCTTATAAGGGAAGTGCCCGAAAGCGCAGATCTCCGGCAAGCCTCTCCTCGGGACAGAAATCCAGAAAGCAGCGCGGTGCTGATGTGTCACACCGGAGCTTGCAGGGATGGCCAGGAAAACAACACTCCTTTAAATAACTCTGCAAAACTTCAGCGTGAAGGAGGCAACCAGCTTTCTTGGGAGGAGCGGTGTGTGCAGTCACACCAAAGAAACAGCAACAAGTTTGCCTGAACAGGAGTCTCCTTTGTGCAGAGTCTCTGCTGCAGGCTGGTACTTTAGCTGACTTCTCAGCTGGAAGCTATAAACACTTTCTGACTAAAAGCACTTTCAGCTGGACGGGGAGAGCTCTTCCCCCTGGTTTAGGAAATGCTCCTGGTTGTCACCCCAGGCACCAGTCTGAGCTGTCCTCTCTGATTGCTGGGGCAGATAATTCACACTGCGGTCTGTAAGAGCCTCACCTATTGCAGATGTGCCCAGGCAGCTCGAGGGTTCTGAGAGAGGGAACCGGGCCAATGGATTCTCCTCTCGTGCCCCAGGTCCCTTCCTGAGTTCACGCGCTGTTTGCAAAGATGCTTTGCAAAGACTCCTGGCTCAGCAACGAAGGTCGTACATTTCTTAATTAAAAGGCTTAGTGGTTATGAAATGTTCCTGAAACCGGAATGCAAGTAGACATCGAACCAGTTTTGTTTGGAGCATAATCAATTTAAATAGATCTGCTGGTGTCTGCCACGCAGCCATGTGACTCCCCTGCCTTTGGCATCCCGGCTGCGGGGCAGCGCTCGCCTGCTGGAACAGGGCAGGATGAAGCAGGGCCCTGGTGGGAAGAGCACAAGCTCTGCTTTGTACGGGAGCAGCCTCCCAAAGCAGAGCACCGTGGCAATGCTCCAGCCCCCGGCTCTGCTTGCGCTGCCTCTGGTGAGGGCCCTGCAGTCTGCTGTCAGACAGAAATGGAATTTGCAAGCGAGCAGATGTGGGGAACTTCCCTTCCTCGTTTTAGAAAACAAGGGCCAAAATTGGGAAATCCCCACCAGCTTGCTGTGCATGTGCACGGACTGTTATCCAACAGGAGAGATTCACCTGGTCCCACCTGCTGCTGAGCCCAGCTCTGAAGAGCTCAACACAGGGCAGTGACCTCCAACACCTTGGGAATTGAGTTTGGGCAGCCCCCTGCTTTGGAGGTACATGGATCCTCCCTGCAGGAGAGGGATACCTCTGAGGAAGTTCAGTGCTGACTGTCAGGGATGCTGTGATGACTTCTGTGGGAGCAGTTCTGCTCTAGAACATACCTTGAGGCAATGTGACACACGAAACCTGCTTGTGACAGTGCTCAGGTGAACCATCCGCTGCTGTTCCTGTGTATGGGTAGCTGTAAAGCTGGGCAGATTTTAGGTGGAAATGATGATAAGATGGTGATGATAAGAAAGCTTCAGGTCCCCTCACTAAAGGATCAACAGTAAAAATAGATTAAAAAAATAATATATATATATATATATATATATGTATATACTGCTGTGCATGGAAAACAAAACATGTTTGTGCAGAAACATCTGATACCCAAGAGCTCAATTAGATCTGGTGAAGAGTCTGAAGTCACACTTCAAGAGCAGCTTCAGAAGTGCAAAGTTGTTTCCCCACATTAATTACATACACATGTAAGTGGCTCTGTAGAGGTCTGAAACATCATCTGAGTGCAGGTGCAGGAACATGGCACCTTGTCAAAAAATCTTGACAGATTTTACCAAAACCTAAGGCCTAAGGATAATTAGGAACAATAAATATCTTTTTCACAACATTTTTTTCTATTAGCACTGTAAAAATTTGAATTTAAATTACATAAATCCCCCCCATGTCCCAATCAGCATTTAGTGCAGGGTCCTTTCTCCCAGAGGGATCACTTCACTGTGAATTGGTATTTTACTTCCTGTGTGGGAGCAAGGCACACCAGAACCTGTCAGATCTAGAAACACAGGGAGGTACCTCTCAGGGAAGTTAAACCTGTACACTTTCATCTAGGGCTGGAGTTAATAATTGATATCCCTCAGATGCAAGCTACCTGCTTCTGAGGAAATAAAAAACAAACATACATTCCTGCCCCAAACAAACATCCCTGTGCCTGAATTCAAACTGCTAATGAGTAAATTTAAAGTCTAGTTCAGGAAACAGGTAAAAGCTCTTCTGTTTAAAATCCTTCTTTGTTAAAACTCTCGTCTTTGCCTTTGAAAATACTGCAGCATCTAGAGAAATATTCTTGACCATCTTTTTTCTGACCTGTGCTTTCCCTAACCACTTTTCCCTACCTGGTGTCTATCCCTAAATGCACAATGTAGCTTTTTGAAATGGACAGTCACAGAGATGTGCTGTTTCAGGTGTACAGGATGATTTCTGTTTGACTCATAGGTTCATCTGAGGCTCTGCTGTTGCTGGGTCTGGAGCAGCCTTGGCAGTTTGCAGTGCTTTGTTCAGCACCACAGGACGACAGCTAAATGTTGACTTGTATGTCATGTGAAAATCCCAGCTTCTCTCAAGGTGGTGGTCACCAGAACCTAATGCTGTGGAAGGAACACCACCTCACCCTAACAGAAATAACCTGTAAGGCTATTGCTCTGCTCTTTGTGAAAGACACTGTGTTTGAGCACCCATCTCTAACACTTGTCTGTACAGCCAACAGACAGCTCAACCACCATGACCATCCCTTCTTGCATCTGGAAAGATGTACAGGACATGGTCTGTGTCATTGCTTTCTCATTACAGCTACCTGCCTATTAACATAATCCTTTCATTGTCATTACATTGACAAATTACATGCTGGGTGCTGTTGCACACTCCAGGAAGGCACTTTTCCTTCCATTCATGGCATCTGCTCCTCCAGGATGACTGGCAGGGCTTGCCTGGAAGGGATGGAGTCGTACCTTGCAAGCCAGGGGTGTCTTGTCTCATCACACATCTGTGCTTTCATTTATAGGTTTCATGTTCTTTTCCTGAAACACCATGTCTTCCCTCTGGTGTATATGTTTTTTTTTCATTTTTAAGTTTAGCCAAAATTCAGGGAACTCAGACGTGCCTTTAGTCTGGTGACTGCAATTTCCACATTACAGTGTGGTTTTGACTGAGCACCTGTTTGATGGTGTGACACTGCCATATCCTAGTGCTGTCAGGGTGCCAGTCAAGTCTCTGGTTAGGGAGTAAACTCAGAGGGTGTAGCACTGCAGACCCTGAATGAAACCTGTATTACCTGATGGGCCTTGGGAAACTACATTGCACGAAACTGTGGAGACCAAGTATCTATCTCAGTGTTTTGTGAAGATGTCTGTTGTTTCAGCCTAGCTAAGATCTGAACACATTCTGTTATTTAAGCAGACTTCAAAAAATATAGGTCAATTAGTTGACCTGGGCTGCAAAGCTTTGTTTTTGATGTAGGTAGATGTATTTTGGCTTTGCTGATACATCATCTAGACAGCTTGTAAGTGGCTTTTGTGGTATGAATCTTGTCTGGTGCTGCCACTCAAGGAGGCGATGATGACTAACAAGATGGTCAAGTTGCCATCTGTCTGTTGGTGGCTTTACTGTCTCGTGTGTTCTGTAGGGCAACATTGACTCTGGGCAGCAAGCGAGGAGGAGGAGGAGGAAGTTCCCTCAGTGCTGCCAAACCACATGAGTTATGCTGGACACAGGCAGTATCAGGGGGTGACTCACAGGATGATATGTCAGCTGTGTGACCTTCTGAGCTGGGGCCTAGAGCCAGCTGGAGACCACTGGCCAGCTCCCTCAAGATAACTCATGCTTTGTTACTGTCATGCAGTCTCTTCAGTGCCATGGCTGCTGCCATCTGCATGTCCCAAATCAGCTGATGATTGCTGGTAGCCCTCTCAGTCCTCTAGCAAAGCTTGAGTATTGAAGTGAATGTCATGGGGTAGGGGCAGGATTCACCTTTAGATGAATGAAGAAGATCTCTTCTGCTTGCCCTGTGTAAGAGCTCCTGGGATGATTTAGTATATAAAAAAATGCAAGTGGGTACACACACTACCCATATTGTTGCAAATGCTTTCCAGACAGAAGATATTGCATTTGTGTAAGTATTTATATAACAACATGGTGGTATTATGGCCTCTTTTACCCCGCACCCTTGTCAGGACAGGAAAAGCTTGCTTTGTGCAGTTGTGGCACTATCAGGTTGCTGAAAGCCCTTGCTTCATTTATCTTCAACTCCTTGGAAGTGCCAAGGGCTGCCAGCCAGGCTGCAAGGTGCGAGTGATCATGGCAGTCCCTTCCAGCAGCAGCTGGGGAGGATGTTTTTATGAGCTGGGCACACAGCACAGGTACACAGGCTTTGGCTGTGGGCACCTGAGAACATGGAGGAGAAAGCTTGCATGTGTCTGTTTTAATCTCTAGGGTCTAGAGACAAATATCTGAATATCTGCGTGGGTTCACAGCGAGTGTATCAGTCCTGCACATGGGAAGGCTGCCCAGAAGTGTGGAGATGTGCCAGCAACTCTTATTTCAAGTGCTCAGATAGGTCATGGCTGTGCTGTGACTGACTGAGCAGCATGCCTGCTCCCTTGCATATCCTCCCTGTGTCTGATCCACACCGCCCTGGGCATCCAGGAAATCCTTTCCACTGAGTCAGAGGAGGGATTCTGTTGTGTAACGAAGGGCTCGCAATCTATCACGGCTTCAACACAGGATTAAGACAACATCCACACTTTCCCTAAACTAATCTTCAAGTATGCTGGTGGGGCTGGGGCAGCCAGCCTCCACGGGGATGTCCCTGACAGTGTAAAGGGAATTAAAGGGACACCAAAGCTCCTCTTTGCAGGGATGTGCAACAGCCACAGAACTTGCCAGGCAGAGCCGGCAGGCTCCAGGTCACAGCTGCTTCCCATCACTTCCATTTCCTGGATAATAGTGCTCATTTCTTTCCAGATTTTACTTGCCTGGGAACTCAGTAACATCTGTTCCTCCAGGTCTCATCAAAGATGAACTTCATCATGGCAGAAAAGGCTTTTAGAAGTTGTTTTGTCTTTTTCTTTTTTTTTTTCTGGTTTTGTTCTCAGAGCAGTGATTTCAAGAGAGGTTTATCTCTAAAGGACAATTATAGAAACAATAACCTTGCCCAGCCTCTGCATTTGGCTTTTTGCTAAACAGTTTCTGCTCTGACTTGCTCATGACACCAGCTCCAAATGCCCCTCTTCCCGCTGTCCAGGGAGCTCCAAATGCCCCTCTTCCCACTGTCCAGGGAGCTCCAAATGCCCCTCTTCCCGCTGTCCAGGGAGCTCCAAATGCCCCTCTTCCTGCTGTTCAGGGCAGCAGGCAGAGCTCAGGTGGCTGTGTCTATGCCAGGAGCCCTGCTCCCGTGTGCTGCCTCGTGTCACACAAATGCTGGACAGATTGGCAGTGCCTCTACAACATACTGTGCTATAGCCCATTCTGCTGAGGATTCACAAAATGCAAAGGTATGCTCAATCTGCTGCACTAAGAGGAGTAAAAAAATCAAAAAGGCTCACAACAGTGATAATAAACAGATTATTTTCTTAGTAAAAACCACCTCTTTAAACGTCTGCTTGCATGTGTAAGCCTCTGCTCAGAGTTTTGGATTTTTTTAGTGGAATGTGGCATAATTAATCTCTGTAGGATCACTTAGGGATCTTAGAAATTTTTTTAAATTCTTTTTTTTTTTCTTTTCATAAACCCAAAACTAATTAGCTTTGTTAAAAATGCTTACCCCATGATTACCTGTAGCATCATTCCTCATAGCTTTTCTCTTCATGCAATCTTATTATTATAGGGTTAAAAAAGTGTAATTCTTTAGGAAGGAAAAGTGAAGCAGTTAAGAATAATTTTATTCTCATGGAGCCCAGTTTTAAAGCATTTCAAGCGCTGAGCTGTTAGTGCCTTCAGTGGACAGCCTTGTGACACCTGTGAGGAAGCATTTATATAAATGACCTCTCTCTTGGGCCTTTGCACACAGGCAGGCTTGACCCAGTGGACTGACTGTTCCCAGGAGATCCCTTGCTGCTCCAAAAAGAGTGCCCTGACATCCTTCTGCCTACTCTGCTTTGAGGTAATGTGTAAGACTGCCAGACTTTTTGGGAATAATCTTCTCCATCCACTTTCACCTCTGATCTGAAAGCCTCTAAGGGCTGAAGGTTAAGCAGTTCAAGTTCTAGCTGGAAGACACAGCTGACTTTCTACATGAGCTCTGAAATAGGCACTCAAAGGTTACACCTGTAACTTCATGGCACAGCTGCCTCTTACTCATGCCCTTGAACTGAGAAGACCAGGAGGTAGCAGAAGTATGGCCAAACCAGCTCTGTCCTGCTATGGGCAGGCTGAAGCCAGTCTGCTCTGCTGCTGCTCTCTTTCGAGCTCAGCATTCCCAACACGGAGTTTCAGCAGTACTCAGCTTCAAAATTGGTCTGTGACTCTCTGTGTGACAACCACCTGGTGACTGTATTGCTTCTGCCTTCATCTCATGCATGGGACATTCTTCCAGTTTCTAAGATGGAGGTCTCAATGTGCCATTAAATGTGGCCTAGACATGAGAAGTATGCAAGAGACAGAAATAAGCTGGCAGAAAAGCACAGCTGTAATGTTATTAAAGGTGCTCATTTCTTTTTCTCCTCCTTGTAATGTTTGTTTGGGAGTTTTGGAGCCAATCCTGTGCAATCTATTTGAGGATACAAAAATAGGCTACCGACCTTTTTTCAGAACTACAATGTGGGAAGAGCACTGTTCCTCACAGTTTTCTTTTTCATACAAGCACTCATCCTGAGCCAGACTGAAAGACATTCAGGTGGGGTGTGCCAGGCATCCAGAGCCTGGCCAATCCTCAGGAACTGATCAGCAGCATTCCATCATACAAATCCTTCTGTTTGTCCTGAAGTACAGGGTCATTGGACTGAGCTGGTGGATGTTTCAGCTCATTACCTTCATAAGTTAATGGTTCTTGTTACTCAAATTGGTACTGAGATGTAAATTAACCTTTTCCCTCTTATCTGTTAAATAAAGGGTATAAACTATATTCAGGATGTTTCTAGAAGATTATTACTCACTAGCATGTGGTTTGATTGATTTGTTCCAGTTCTAGCAATCATTAACAACTACTGGTAGTTTAAGAATTACTTCTTATTTCAAAGGGTGGAATTTATTTGGCTTTACACCAAGGCAGGTTCAGTAAGCCCTGCTAAGCAGTTACCTTTCTCTTCAATCATACTTCTGTGCAAAAAGGCAATACAGTCTACTGCTTGTGCTTTTTCAACTTTGAATTTCACCTTTACTGTTAAGAAAACATGTTGACATATCAAACAATGTAACTAACAGGCAAAGCAGAACAAAATGAGTCACTATTTAGGCTATTTTCTTTTCCTTTTAGATTATGCTTCCCCTGATAGAATATATCAATCAAAAGACAGAAATACAACTTAAAAGGTAGATAACCAGAAGAAAAAACTTGCAGAAATATACAAGGTGAGGTAAATTGGAAAAAAGAATTACATGAAAATACACATAATGAAAGTGCAAGAAATTAAACAAATGTAACTTCTTGATTAAACATAGGGCACGTGTCTTCCTATCTTGAGAGTTTGTAACTGCTGCAGTCATGATACAGTAAGACAAAGCTGGGGAGGAAGCAGAAAGGTGGCTGGAGAATGTTTTCCTAACCATAAATACATTAATTATTACATGCATCTGTTCTACATGCCTTCTAGCCCAAAATAATCAATATAGTTCATTTTTTATTGGTTATCTTAAAGTATATTGAGCTGAAAATATCCTCCTGACCACAGCTGGGTTACTCAACTATGCCACTGTTCACTGTTTCAGCAGAGCCAGTCCTCAAGTATACAATGAGACTTTAGTCAAACACAGCACATATAGCAAACAGCCTGAAGACAAAACAAAAATTCCTATTGAATGGGCCACAGTACGGCCTATTAGATTTGTTCTCAAATCAGGCCCATGATGTCTTGGGTGATTAGTGTGGTGTACTACAAGGTTACTTTCTGTGCAAGTATATGGCAGAATAAGATATGTTCTAGTAACTCCAGGATTTATATTTCCTAAAATTAATATAATCACATTATTCAGATATGCAACTGGTTTGGCTTTATGCCTTATTATAGGGGTATTGGCCAAACCTTGGCTAATTGGCCAAAACTCTGTTTGTTGATCAAGGAACCAGATGAAACTTTATCTAAATATTCCAAATATCAAAGCACGTGGTCATCATTTAGAAACTGCCTGTGACAGGAAGGCTGTGAAGTCTGTTATCTGACAACATCTCTTTCCTGTAGTACAAGGCCAAGTATACAGAGAGAAACAAATTATCAGCATTTCTTGGCAACTGCTCTTCCTTTGAGCCCTTCTACAGCATGTTAATTCAAAGCACCTCAAGACATGTTTCACAGCCTTGTTATGTGAAATTCCTCTTTCTCAAAGCAGAGAATGATGACCTGTCAATTTGTAACCCAGATTGTTTCACTTCTGTTTTACAGCACGACCCAGTTCAATAGCTGTCTCAGGACAGCTGTGAGGGAATGACAAGCCATGGCATGTGCGTGGGAATGAGTGATGTTGCCACCAGAGTTCATGTAACATTAGAAACACACCAATTTCCACATCACAACCCAGTCAGATGAGGTAAAAGCCAAAATAATTTGGTCTAATACTGCAATGAAAACTATGCTGAGGGATAAAAATACTGTTTAAACGGTAGAGTTTCTTGTCTTGTATGTTTTCCCATCAGCTCCTGACTTCAGCAAGAGTTGTTTCAAGCCCTGCCTGAAAAGATGGAGCATTATGACGCAGTTAAAGATGATGCGAAGAAGTTCTGTGACAGAAGTTAACGTTACCAAAGCACAAATCTTTGGCTTCTGCAAGCGTTTCAAATGCACCAAAAATACCATACAATACTTTTGAATGTTTTTATTCTTGGAATTTAAGATGAACATACACATGTTTAAGCAGCTGACTAGTTATTAGCAAAAACATGTACTTAATCCAGGCTATTTTGCAACCTTGATCGCTCTGCTTTTTAAATCTTGGAATTCAGTTTTGTAGATCTTCAGTCCCCTGGCCTACTGTTGTGGAACTGTTCAAAAGTCCTTGGATAAACATTAAATACCCTTGGAGTATGATGGTACACTGTGTGCCACTGGAAGTGCTGCTGGTCTTTCTCCCTTTCACCTCCCTAGGAAAGTTAGATGTTTCTAAAGAGAGATGTGGGGGGAAGGAGGGAAGTCTTTCAAGGTTACATCCTTCAAGAACTAAAAAACTTGTCTGTTTTCTCATTAGACTTTATGGGACCTTTTGTTTTTAAGTAAACAGAGGATTTAAACATTCTTGCAGCTTGGAAAGAGACCGGCAACTCACTGCAGTTGCAAAAGGAGGCTGAAGACTCAATCACCTGATGTGTACATTCCTCTTTCCTCAGTGCAGCAACAGAAATGAGAGGTGCCAAAAATACCAGGGCAGAAAAAAGCATACGGTTTTGCTGATTAGTTTGCCATTTCAGAGGTAGTGGGATTTTGTTGATGCTGGCATTATACCCTGTACTTAGAGTGGTTTCTATGTACTCCAGAGCAGCCTTCTGGAATTGGAAGATTTTTAAACTATTTGGACTACCACTTATGATGAGACAGTTTCCATTACAGTGTGGCTGCTTGTTTTACTTGCTTCATTTTACCTTGTTTTGTTTTGTTTCTCAGTAGATGGGAACCTTCCTCTTAAGACTGGATGTTTTGTCAAGCTTAAGCTTCTACCTGGACATAGGTATTTGTGAAAGGGTAAAACCGGGGCTTTTCCTTCATGAGACAATTTAATGGGATGTGCTTTTATGTTTTGGCCTGAAAGCTTGCGTCTCTCCGTCTTTTTAATGGGCTGAAATTCAGAGCTGAAAGCAACCAGCTTAGGACAAGGGGAGGATGCAGCACACACTGGCTGCTTCATCACTGCTGAGGTGGCACAGGCAGATCATGGAATGGGTTTGGGTTGGAAGGGAATTTAAAGTTCATCTCATTCCAAACCCCTTCTATGGAGAGGGCCATGTTTCACTAGACCAGGTTATTCCAAGCACTCTCCAGCTTGGCCTTGAACACTTGTGGCAGCAGCCACAGCTTCTCTGGCAACCTGTGCCAGGGCCTCAGCAGCCTCACAATGAAGAATTTCCTCCTAATATTTAATCTAAACCTGCTCTCTGTCAGTTTGTCCATTCCCCTTGTGCTGCATTCCCTTGCCAAAAATCCCTCCCCATCTTTCCTTAGGGCCCTTTAGGGGCCTAATAACTAAGGTGTTAATGGTCAGCCAGTGACTGTCCAGTGCTGTGGAGCTTTGTACATGACAAGCCAGCTTGTGGTGAGCCCAAGTGCTCCAACCTCCACCAAATGCTGGCACCAATTTTCCATGTCTGTTCTGAAGAGCAGTGAGACATGAGTCCATGGGTTCCCCCTGAGCTCCCTCATGCATGCTCATCTCAGGCATATGATGGGTCAGTTGGATGATGTTGTCTCTCGTTTCTTTTTGCTTGCACAAGGTTACCAAGGCTAATATTTGAGGACTGGGAATACAAACAGAAGATGCAAATTTGCTCCCGCTCCCTGGCCTCCTGTAATATCAAGACTGCAGTTTAAGAGATGTCATCAGAATTAAGCATTAAATGTGATTGTGAGTGGAAGGCATGGGGTATGTAACAATATGATTTAGGTATATTGTAGTGTAAATAACATGCAGTGTGCTGGATGCAGCAAGGAATGGTTCTTTGATGCAGTGTGCTGGATGCAGCAAGGAATGGTTCTTTGATGCAGTGTGCTGGATGCAGCAAGGAATGCTTCTTTGTTAGCTTCTGAAGGTGATGCTCTGACGTGTGAAGAATTTTACATCTGAAAAATGCTATGACTGATAATGAGCATGAGGAACGATGGTGCTGTCTCACACCCAAGATAAGATGAAAGGAAGCAGGTTAACAAATAGAATAGTAGGAAAAATTGTGACAGTCTTTGCAGGTCATCCTCAAAAACTCTGCTTACTGTGATTTGCTTGCTCTTATAATATATGCTAGAACACATCACATGCTGTCAACCATGCTAGGAATGTCCTAGGCCCTTGTAGTCTTTTTTCATGTCAGTCTCAGAAAATCCTCCAAATATTCATCTCCTTGAATTAATTCCTCACTGCCTCTGTTTGCCTGGAATGTGAGTGATATGAACTGAGCTATTGACTCATCAATGCGCTATGCAGGGAGGGCATTTTTTATTTTATTTTTATTGCTTCTCACTTGAGGCCACTTCCTCAACCATTACTTTCCAGTTAAATAAATCCTCTGAATGTTTTCCTCCTTGTTGGATTTCTGAGCTATGATGCCCAAACATTTGAGCACTCATTTTCTTAGATTAAATAGTAACTATTTACTGCTTATGCTCCTAGGATCAGAGGAAGCTGTTCTGTATCCTCTGTACAATCCAACAGGGAATGTTTCTTGTGACTGAGCACCTTTCCCTTGAATCAATATAAAAATGTTACCCAAAGGTTGCAGCAAGTTAGCCTCACAAAAGAAAAGAGTGTTCTTAGGAACTGCTGCTAGAATGGGTAGAAATACTTGAATAGATAATAGTTGTCTGTGGTCCTTTGTTCTCTTTTGGAAAGCATTACCCTGCAACAAATGAAATGGAGCCAACGTAACCATTTAAAATAGCAAAGTAAACAGTTCATGTCGTAGTCAAGATAATCCTTAATTTCTGCTGCTTATCTGAGATCTGCCTGCTGATCTGATGGGAGGATTTAACCTTACTGAAAGCTGTTATCAGTGTATGTGCTTGAACTGGGAAGACCTCTTTCCACCTGCTTTTCACAGCCCTTTCTCCTAGGAGATTAATGCTGCTATGCCCCTTTTAGAAAGGAAAACCTCTGAAATATGGATTATTTTTAGAGAGCTATACTAGGAATATTTTGCTACAATACAGCTTAAAGGAAATACTTTAAAAATAATGCCTATTTATAAGATCCTCTTTTTTTCTTTCCTGAAGAATCTTGCTGTCTTAAATTCAAATAATTTTTGTCTTACAAAAGAACATGTATAGTTGTGGAAATTAAAAAGAGAATAATTGGCTTATGGTTACTGCTGGTTGTGTAACCAACTCAAAATAAAAGCAATGGGGAATTTTAATTTCAAATTTCTTTGCTCTGTGTGGAAACCATTTTGTAATTTTCTGTTTCTCTTGGGATACTGTGTGAAACACAGAATGGCAGAGCAGATGGCATGTCTTCTCTTTCCAAAGAGACGAGTAATATCACTCTGTTCAAAGGAGAAGTTTAAAGGGGGTTTCACTGGGATATGGGAAAGCCCAGTCTAACATCTGGATCAATACAAAAATCAGTGTCAGTTTAACAAGTTGAATGTATAATGTTTTTGCCCAGAAAATGGTGGTAGGTTTGATGCTATTTTTACTACATTTTTTATGGCTTATTTTAAATTGTAAAAAAAAAAAATTTTAAAAAAATCTGTCTTTAGATTATGACTCTCTGTTATACCTGTGCCAGAAGGAGGAGGGGAGAGAATCAGTGGGTGAAACGTCTCAGGCTTAGTCATAGTAGGAGCAAGGAGTGATGGCCTGAATTATGCAGCAAAACTTCTCAGAATAGCGAATGAGTCACTATTGCCCTTGAACTTTCTGGATCAGAAACTATATTTATCATTTTGCATTGTTCCCAAGCTCTGTATTTGTAGTCCCACACATAGAGCAACTTGCATTTTCTGCCCTCACGAGCTAAAACACAGACAGGGGAATTTCCAGGGAGAGAAGTCAAGGATCAATTTTTTCAGTGAGTTTTAAGGAAAGCTTTAATGAAGAATAACTTCAGTGGGAGACAACTAATGTACTAATGTGAAGGCAATGCTAAAAAGTTAAATAAAGGAATAAGGCAATAGTGTACAAAGTAAAAAAAATTAAAAATAAAAAAAAAGGAAATGAGTAAAATTAAAGAGTTCCTGTAGCGTCAAGTATCATGGGGTACTGTTTTGAGAGGCAAATATTTTTGTGAATGTAGTAGCTTTTTTTTTTTTTCCTTTCCACTACCTTATCTACAATGTTCTGAACAGAAACCAGAGTACCAAAAGGAAAGATCCAGATCATTACATTTTTCATTCTTCCACTTCTTTTCCCCCTACAGCATAAGAGATGAATGAAACACGTTTTTGCACCAGGTTGTGGCTAAACAGCTGGCTTAGAAAGGAATGCAGCTGTCACACTGGCAAATCACCTTGGCACTAAAATTCAGAATCTTGTAGTGTCTGCAGAACTGTGTGTTCGATTAGTGACCAAATGCACATTCTGGAAGAGACAGCACTCACTCTGTAGAAAGAATGGAAAAGGTGCTTGAGAGATTTCTATCTTTAGAGTATTTTACATAACAGAATTTTAAAAATGAGAAATATTATTATTGGGTGGCAGGATAAAAGGCGCAGTACTGGCTTGCCAAAAAGGACTTAGCAAATGGAAATCCAAAATTAGTTCCAGGAAATATAATAGGTAATGTAATAAGTACGTGAGAACTGCAGGTACTTTGCATTTTTGTATGTGAAGTTACAGCAGCGCAGGATTACACATCCCACACTGGTATTTCAAGTTTCCTTGATCAGTGGGAAGAAAAACCATTGGTGTCTGGAGGCTCATCTTATAGGCATAGATTATCAGCTATCTTTATATTTTCTTCCAAAAACCCTCATGGCAATTGTGACAATTTATTAACATAGGGAATTCCTGTGGGTATTTGTGCTGTTGGGTAAGTAGAAGCACAAGGCAAGACTATTCTCCATGGCTATTTGTAGTTATCTCAGAGTGCATGAGAAACAGGTAACAGAACCATCTCTGTTTTATGGGGGTCTTTAAGAGCATTTTATTATGCCTAGTCAGCTGAAACTTTCAGTCTGGGGAGTGGTGGAAAACAAAATATCAGTATCTTCAGAGTAAAACACTTCCAATAAAGTGTGTAGCAAAATCATTTTAACTCAGAATTGCAGCTTTTCAGCCCCCACCTCTGCCAAACATATCAGATGAAATAAACCTCAATGCATGGGGAAATTGTTCACAAGGAAATTTAGCAGTTATAAACTCATAGCTCCACAAGTATTTACATTTTTGCTCTGAAAATTAGGATTCCTAAACTGAGAAGACTAAGAACAATTAAAACACTGCCATTGCTGAGGAAGTAAAATGAAAGAAATCTCCTCTTCTACTGTAACCCATAATGGATACAATTTGCTAATATAGATTTATACCCATCTAGGACAAATTTAGCAGTTGGTGATGTGAGCAAAGTTTCACCACGTAACTGCAAAATCTGTGAGCTCCAAAATGCTATATCCTGACAGCTGTGACAGAAGCTGAAGTGTATATAAAGAGTGACATTTACACATTGTACTGAAGCCCTGCAGTTATTTTCTGCTACTCTGCTACACTTTTGCCTTTAGGACTTCACAACCATGGGTCGGTGGTTCCCAAACTAAGACCTGTAGGTGAGCAGCAGCAACATTTCCACACTCTGATTTAATGTTTGATGATGTGAACATGAAGAATGGCCGCACCCAGTTCACCTAGGCATCCAGGCAGTTGATTTTTGTGGGTTTGTGTTTGTTTTATTTATTTTTCTTAAAACCCAAAACCTTCAGGCATTTGATCAAGCCTTACAGCTTCCACCGTAAGTTTTGGCAATGAGCAATGCAGTTACCCTTTTATTGAAAGTACATGGTGTCCTGGGGTGACTTTATGATACTGGTATCCCCAATCGTCTGGTTTATGTTACATATTAAGTTCTGCACCTTTAAGACTGGCTTTGAGAGCAAGAGAGGGGGAAGAAGAAGCGCGCAGTTTGTGTTAAGGAAAAACATCACTCCCACACATCCCGCTCCTGGACTGTGGTGTCTGCAGCACGGACAGACAGCGGGACAGAGCTTCTCTCTGGCTTTTAGTTAGTTTTAGCTAGCTGAGGCAGAGGAGTTCCCTGGACCTTTGTTTGTTTTTTTTCCCAATTTTCTTGGATCTGTGCAAGCCTGCTCTGGACTGAACACCCAGCCAAACCCCAGGAGCTCACGCCTGTGGCCCACCGGGGCCTGGGCCTCGGCACTTTCCAGCGCCTGAGGGACTGATAAGAACCTGAGCGAGCCGAGCTACACCACATGAAAAGGACTTTTCTTCCTAGACTTGCCATCCCATCAAACAGCAAGAGGTTTTATTATTTAATATTACTCAATTTCTGTTAAATAAACAGCTTTTTCCACTTCTCTCTAAGGAATTTTTTTTCTTTTCCCGGACCAGTTAGTGGGGAGGGGCATTTCCCTGGGGAAATCCCCATTTGGAGTTTTCCTTCCTAATTTGCCCTAAACTAAGACACATGGAAACCCCTTAGTAGCTCTGCTCCTTTCCAGAAGCGTTTGACTCAAAGAATGTGGGAACAACCATTCCTGCTGAGGGTATTTCCGACAGGCTCCTGTTCCCTGAGCGCTTTCCTGGGTGCCTGGTGGGTGACGGACACAGGCCCTGCGCATCCTTCTCTCTTCTCTGTGGTGACCACTGACAGGACTGAGGGAATGGCCTGAAGCTTTGCCAGCAGAGCTTTAGGTTGGATATTAGGAGAACGTTTTTTGCCCAGAGGATGGAACAGCCTGGCCAGGGAAGTGGTCACAGCACCAGCCTGACAAAGAGTTCAGAAGTGTTCGGACAAGGCTCTCAGCCACAGGGTGAGGTTCTTGGTGTGTCCTGTGCAGGGCCAGGAGCTGGATTCAGTGATCCATGTGGGTCCCTTCCAACTCAGCATATTCTGTGATCCTGCCGGCACGGCAGAGGCGGTGTACTTCGTAATCAAAAAACATACAGTTTAAAAAATGGCCATATCCATGGCAACCTGAACCCGACACCGCCGCAGCCCAGCCCGTTCCCAACGCCTTTACACGTCGCAGAGCGAGGGAGGGAAGGAGGGAGGGAGGGAAGGAAGGAGGGAGGAAAGGAAGGAGGGAGGAAAGGAAGGAGGGAGGAAAGGAATGAGGGAGGGAGGCGGCGCCCCGGGGCCCCCCTCAGCGCTCCGGGTGCGCCCGCTTGGGGCGCTGCTGCTCCCGCCCCGCCGGCCGCGCGCGACACCAGCGGCCCCGCGGGGAGACTCGGCCCGCGCCGGGGGCGTGGCAGCGGCCCTGAGTGACGTCCCCGTCGGCCAATGGGCGCGCCAGGAGCCTGACATTTAGGCGTGCTCGGCCAATGGCGCTCGGCGGGGGGCGGGTGCGGCGCGGCGCGAGAGGCGCGGCCGGGCGGCGCGGCGGGCAGTCGGCGCGGTGGCGCAGGATGATGCGGCTGTGGCGGTCGGCGCTGCTCCGGGAGCTGCTGCTGCTCGGCCCACCGGGGGCGGCCGGCGGCGGGGCCCCGGTCCCGGGACCCGCCGCCGCGACCAGGCGCCTTCCGCCGCCGTTTGCCGCCCTCGGCGCCAGCCCGCCCGCCGCCCGCCGCGGCCCGGCGGTGCTGCCGTCAGCGCGCAGTCTTTGCACCCGCTCCGAGGGAGCCCTGGAGGAGCCGGGGAAGGGGGCGCAGGCGCCGCCGCCGAGTCCCGGCGAGCCCCCCGCCGATAGCGGCCACAACAATAACCACGGCGGCGCCGGCAAGGAGGTGGCCGTAGGCGGCGGCGGGGAGAAGTGAGTGTGGAGGGGGCGGCGGGTGCGGGGGATGATGCGGAGGCGCCATGTGTGAGCGCCGCCTCCCCCTCGCACGCGTGGTGCCTGCGGAAGGGGCCGGGCCGGGCGGGCGCTTCCCCGGCAGGTGCGGGGGTCCCGGGCGTGCCGGGGTCCATCCCGGCCGCCCTCCGGGTGGTGCGGGCCCGGCTGCCGGCGGGTCCCGCGGGTCGCGGCCGGCGGCTCGGAGCGGGAGGGAAGCGCACACGCGTGGCGGGGGGGCGTGTGCCCCATTCGGGGCTCCGCTTCCCGCCGCGTGGAGCCCAGGCAGTGCCTCGGGCTTCCCCCGGCCCGGGGGTCCCTCCCGCCTGTGTGCCGTCCGTGGGGAGGCCCGGGACAGGCAGCGTGCCGGTTGGGTGGCTTTGGTAGCGCTTCCACTCGGCTAAAAATATTTTTCAAGAGAAGTGAAAGCTGTGTCATCTCGCATTAATTATTAAAGGCGATGTGCATGGTGCGTAGTGCTGCCTTGGAAGTTTAGCAGCACTGTCTTCTCCGCGTCCGTATCCACCTGGATGCGTTCCTGTGTAAGCTGCCCTAGGGTGACCCAGCCTTGTCAGGGGCAGTGGGCTGGGTGATCTCCAGAGATCCCTTCCAGCCCTAATAATTCTGTGATCGGGTGCAGCCAGGGACAGCCATCCGTACGTGGTGAGGACAGATGTTTATAGGTGCTGCAGGATGTGTGCCCGTGCCAGGAGGTCCTTATTTGTCCCTTAGTGACAAAGGTGCGTGCATGTAGTAGAATGATAAGGCTGTATATTTTTATGAAGTTAATATTCCTTCATTCAGAACCTGAAATGCTACTCAAAAAAAAAAAAAAAATTGAGCTGAGGCAGGTGTATCAGTTCCAGATTTTGTACGTGGTAAAGACTAGTAGTGGATACCAGGGGTAGGGTATAGTGGTGAGGTAAATGGATTGGCAGAACAGTCTTTTCTGTTAGTCCTCAGTATTATGCAAGTCTTGAGTGTTCATTTCCTACTACCCCCTGTCTGACAGTCTGCATTGGATGTTTGAACATGGGTACATTTAGAATCTCAGATAACCTTTTACAAGTTTGACAGCCTGACTGCAAGCCCCATGAAGACTTCTCCTTTGTGAGTGTTTGAAATATGCCCTGTGGCACTCCTGTAGGCACCCTGTTCGCTGATTGTGGGGTGGCATAATTAAAATTAAACCCAAGCTGCTTTCCCAAGCTTTGCTATGCTTATTACCTAGATGAAAAGAGCAAATGACAGAAGAAACAGGGCTGAGAAAGGAGTACCTTGTTTTGACACTGAACAAAGTCTCTGTTAGTCTAATGCTAAGAAGAAGTCTGGAAAAGATTCCACAAGGCCAGTCAGGAAGGCTTCAGCCCTTAGCTTGTTAATAGTTCTGCTTTTGAGTTGTGGTTTGTGGGTGTTTTTTAGCATGAACTTCAATATGGCAGGTGAGGAGAGAGGCTGTGGCCTTGTTCTTCTCTGCCTTTTCCTCCCAGATGCTCAGCCTGGTTCAGTGGGGTATAGCCTACTTTAAAGGCATCACCAGTTACTTCCGCTGTCAGATGTCTTAAAAAATGCATGCATGTCAGGTTATGTAACCATATACAGTATAATACACAGTTGTGCGGGTATTATTTTTAAATTTATGCTGTTCAGCAAATATGAAGTCTCTTCTTTCAATTAACTCTATATATAATGTTTTGGAACAAAAAATATTCTTCTGTGGCTTGAATAGGTGTGGTTTATAAAGACTGCACTTCTGTTTTCAAGCAGAAATACAGACATTAAAAACTTTGGAGAAAACTAGCATGCCAGCTGTGGCAGGTTTTTGAGGATATTGCAAAGGTGATTTATTGAAGAGGTAACATTTTCTTAAACAGAGCTGTTATTAGCTTCCTACAGCTAGCATCAGTTAGGGAAATTCTTTAATTTCTAACGTGTGTGGTAAAGCTATGTAATTATGAACCAGTTAAACACCTTAAATAATTTTTGGCTTTTGACAAAAGGATGTATTTGAAAGTCAGATGTTAGTTCTTTGAGTTACTGCAAAATGAACAGGGAAAAATTCTGTAAAACATCTAGCATATAGTTACAAACACAGAAAAAGCTAGAAACTTTTCATTTCAGGTTGTGCAGGAATTCCTGGTGGCACATTAGTCAGGTTGCTGGATACTTTCATTCTTACTTTTCTTAAAGCAGAACTATGAAAGTCTTCCTTCAAGCATTTGTAAATGGTACATTCCATGTGGAAATCATTATTATATTAAGACAGAGTACAGGGTCAAGAGGAAAAGTGAGGTTCTTCAAAAACAGGTGTCTGAACTGCACTGACAACTGGGCTCAGTTTTTTTTCAGTGGTTTTTTTTTACTATTTGGTCATAAGATCATGGTTCTGGGATACTGAAATAACCCATGATGTCAAATGACAGCAGTAAGGTTTTCCTGTTTATTTGCTTCTCTAACAATCCTTGTGTGCAGAGTAGGAGTTGTAAGTAAAAGCCTAAAATGTTCTGTGCAAAGACTATACAGAAATTTAGAGCAGTTTAAATCCTCATAATGAGAAAAAATTATGAGGTCTGTGGCTGATGAAATAACTAGTATCCCATTGCATAACCAGATCCCCTGGTGCATTTTTTCCATAACATCTTCCACCACCTCCTTATCCTTGCTATCCAACCTTCACACTGTGTATCCAACTGAAAGTTAATGTATTTTGGAGAGGAAAAATAATTGAGCTTAAACTTAGAGTGGTCACAGACAGGTAAATTTAATTAATAGGAACTATAGATTAAAACACAATAATATCTATGCTCATGCCTTAGTAAAACACAGTAGCCTAATGCACTCCTCAGTTATAGGTGTGTATAATATTTAATACCCTTTACTCCTACTTTCAATATGACTGTTCTTCATTTGCTTTTACTTTCAATTTAAGAGTTCATCTTGCATCTTGTGCTGACAGTAAAGGGTTGAAACAATTTATCTTTGTAGAAGCTATTTCTAAATTAAAAAGTCCTTGTTTAAGGTGAGAGGGAGGAGCAAAACGTGAGTGACCCTAACTTTGGAAAGCTAAATTGCTCACTTTTTACAGCTAAATTGCAATAGTGCTGGACACTAGTATATAGAACATCACAAAATGGTTAAAGGAAGTGTTTTTGTTTTTTAATGACAAGGGAGTGGTAATGTGCTTTTTTTAAGGACAGAGATGAATTCTGGAGATACTTTTAAAAACAAATTTGCTTTTGCAGGCCAGATTACAGAGGAGTATTTGGTAACCAGACAGTGTTTAATTTTGCTGGTACTTCTGATGGAGTGTGGTTACAATACTTAGAGATGCAAGAAACAGAAGTGCACTTTTATTAGACCTTTCATAACTTCTGTACAGGCCAAGGTTTTGAAAATAGAGTTTTTTGTTTTGCCATAAGCACTTTGTTAGCTACTAAACATGTCTACCTTTGGTCTTAGTTTATAAATATGTAGTTTGTTCTTGGTAGTTCTTGGGTAAATAGCTACCCACCTGTTCTGGGACCAGTATCTCACTATAGGAGTGGACAGAGAGTAGTGACCTAGTGACTTGACAAGTGTTGGAGATGCAGTCAAGATACACAACATCTGTAGTACGGTGACAACTTCTTCAAGGTGCCTGTCTTAGATAGAGCGGCTACTGTCTGTGACTTGCAGCTTTTATGGAATCCCAGAATAGTTTGGATTGGAAGAGACCATTTATATGCCATTTAGTCCAAACCCTTCTGCAATGAGCAGGGACATCTTCAACCAGATCAGGCTGCTGAGAGCCTCATGCAATCTGACCTTGAATGTTTCTAGGGATGGGGCATTTACCACCTCTCTGGACAGCCTGTTCCAGCATTTCACCACCCTCACCATAAAATTTCTTCATTATATCTAATATAAAGCTGCCTTCTTTTAGTGGTAAACCATTATGCCTCATCCTGTTGCAACAGACCCTGCTAAAATGCCTGTCCCCATCTTTTTTATAGACTCTCTGTAGGTACTGAAAGGCTGGAGTGAGGTCTCCCAGGACCCTCCTCTCCTCCAGGATGAGCAACCCTAGTTCCTTGAGCCTCATATGTGGAGGTACTCATCCCTCTGACCATCTTGGTGGCTTCTTCCAGACCTGCTCCAATGGGCCAGTGTCATTCCTGTGCTGAGAGCCCCAGAGCTGCATGTGTGGCCCACCTCCGTGTGGAGTCTCACCAGAGCAGAGTAAAGGGGAAAATCCCCTCCCTTGACCTGTTACCCACCCTGCTCTGGATGCAGCCCATGACACGTTTGGCTCTGAGTGCCCATGCCTGGATCATGTCCAGCCAGTCCTCCACCAGCACCCACAAGTCCTTCTCAGCAGGACTGCTCTTGATCTGTTCTTCCCCCAGGCTATGTTGATTTCAGGAGTTACCATGGCCCAGGTGTAGAACCCTGCACTTTACCTTGCTGACCTTCATGAGGTTCACACCTGGACAAGCTTCTTGAGTTTGTCCAGGTTTCTCTGGATAGTGGCCTGTGCCTCAGACTTGTCACCTATCATTTGTTCTGTAAATCTTGTTCTGCATTCTGGCAGTTCTATCCTGAAGTACAGAGTAAGAACCTTCCACATTATTTGAAATTTAATCTTGTTTCTGCTCTAAAAATTCAGCATTTGTTAAAATTAAGTCCTCCCCAGAATCTGGTGTAGGCATTGTACTGATACAAAAGGAAGAGCTGAAGGAAGAACTGCAAAGTGCTTGTGCTTGGAATTTCTATGTTGTTTTTTCTTTGTATTTAAAAAACAGTCCACCAGTATTGTAGTCCACATATTAGTATACTACCAAAGAAGTCTAGTTGTTTAATAGTCTGGTGCTTATTTATTTTTTCAAAGAAGGTGGTAAGTAAGTATCAAAAGTCATAATTCATGAAATCAGGTAAACTAGAATTTCCACTTAATTTGACTGTGACAATTGCAAGTTCCCTGACCTGAAAAACAGCTTTTTACATGTGTGGAACTGAATTACCTTGCTAAATATGTTCACAGTGCAAAAGTACATCTTTTAGATTAAGCAAACATTAGTTACTGACATCACTGGTCTGATAAACTGCAGAGCAAGCCTTTTCACCCCTATTTAGCTGATAAACTTTACCAAAAGATGGACTATTTGACAAAGAGCAATTTTCTGTAAATATATTGAAAGTCATCCTCTTTGCTTTGGTCATCTGTGCAGCTCCATTGTTTAATTAGGCTGAGTGACCCAATATTGAACAACAGCAGATGTGAAGGATCCAAAAACCATGTTGAGAGATTTTGTGCTGTGAAAGGTGCACGTCTCTTTAATAGATTAAAATCTTATGAAGAGGCAGGTAAAATCTTGGTTAAATGGCTGAAGTATTTTTCTTCACCTTTCCAGACAGAAATTCTGTACTTGGAACAGCTGTAAAATTATGAGTAATTGCTCAGAAATGTGTAATTAAATAGGTTATCAGTTAAGATTTCTCAGTGTGTTTGCTGGCAAGTTTTGCCAAAGTGAAATAGGCAAGTTTCCTCTGCCAGACCTTCAGCAGTACAGGAATGATTCGTGTAGAAAAGACATTCCTTAAAACATGAAATCTTGACATTTTGGGGAGCTCAGTTGAATGCTTTGTGTAAATGATGGAGATGTGGAGATGTAGACGATGTAACTTAGTATAACTTTTAAAATTAGTTCCTTTCAGAATGAGGATGCAGACGCAGGGTGAAGCTTTAGCCGCTGTGTTGGTAGTTCTGGTTTTGTTGGCTTGACTGGATACACTATCCCCAAAGGATTGAAAGTGAAGCATGCTGCCTGGAAGACCTGAATTTTCTTTAGAAAAAGGGCTGTTCAGTAATTTGCTTGAGGTAGTTGCAAGCGTTTGTCGTAGTTGAATTGCCTGCCTGTCTGTGCATTAGTCAGCCAGCATAATTTAGATTAAAAAAAAAAAATCTAGACTGTGAGACAAGGAAAGTTCTGTTGGCTTACAAAGCTGTCTTCTGTTCTTAGTGTGTAAGTACAGTGTTTTAAATTGGAAAATGAGAGGTGATATTTTTTACTACTGGCTTTCACAGCTAGTTACGAGGAAAGGAGGGAGGCAAGGGCAATCTAGAGGTTGTCTAAAACTTATAAGGGCATTTGGATATAATCAGATTTTTATTAAAAATAATCATAAATCTGACTTGTGTAAGTATTGGGAGAGGAGAGGATTAAACGTCAGTAAGATTGCATTGGCCTATCTAGGGTTTGTGCTTAGCTGTAGCATTTTATTTTTGCAGTTGTAACCCTGAGCTCTTATTCAGAGAATTACTAATCTCTTGAAAACTTCAGTGACTAGAATTTGGACCTGCTTTTTGTAAACACATGGATAAATGTATAAAAATACATAAATTGCAACTGAGCAGTCTAGTTTCAGGCAATAGTTTATTAGTGTAGAGTAACAAAGTATTGCCACTATTAATAGATTATGAGAGACCTTTAAAATTGATGGCTAAAATAATGTAAGATGGCATACTCTGCATTTTAGTTACTATCTACGTCTTTTTTCCTTTGGTTTTATGTATTTTTGTTTGTCAAACATCAGAACATTGGCTTTTTTGTCTGGAAACAAACCTGGGTGCTTCAGGGGACCAAAGAATCAGAATCCCTTTGCTGTTGTTGTCCATCCCAGTCTGAAGTGTAGTGGGCACCGCTTACAGGGCAAGTGTAAAGACTTGGTCTCCTGCCCTGCTGCAGGGTGCTTTGGAGAAATATCAAGGAATATTTTTATACTTTCTATAGGTTAAATCTGTAAACTTCCAAAGGCTTTGAGGGAAAGCTGTCAGTACTACAGCTTTCTGTCTCAGAAGGAATCCGAGTGCTTATTTTGGTAGGTTTCCTTCAGATTTCACATAAAATGGATATGCGGGTAATGAAAAACCACAGGCATAGGGGTAAGCATATCTGGGAGTGAAATAGATAACAACGCCTGGGATCCTTGGAGAGCCGGTGTGTTTACACTGATAAGCACAGTGACCATTAAAGGTGCATCTACACCGGGTTTACTTAACTAAGTAGGTGTGACAGAGTCACTCCTTCTGCTTCAGGTGCCCTATTATGCTGCAGATGGCTTTGCTTGTTTCATGGTAACTGATGGGGCTTACATAAGCTTCTAGAAGGATAAGGGCTTTAGGAGTCCTCTGTGGAGTCCTGAAAACAGGACTGTTTTGAAAAAAATATTGCACATTTATCATCTCCTTCTCTTGCCTGTAGAGCAGTTGGGTCAGTATGCTTTATGGCTTCATTATGAGACATGTATATCCTGGAATCTTACAAATAATTTATCTCTGCAGGTGGCATACCTATCCTTGGTAACATCAAAAAGAGGGATATGTAATTAATCTGCTCCCAAAAAAATCTAAATATAATCCTAGCAGTAAATGTATGACAGTAAAAATATGACTGAGTTGCAGTTAAGAATGCTTGCTACTATAAAATCTAGGTATGCTGATTGTAATATTACCATTTTTTTTCTACTTAAAGTCTAACTAAGCTTTGTGTTCACTGATGAAAATGTTCTTTGAAATTAGCGGTAGTAGTGAAAATGTGTTTCCCTGAGAATAATTCAAAAATGTGTATAAATAAAAATAGGCACTAAAATAATTTATGCTTTTTTTTTCTGTTTTCCAGTAAAATAAAACAAGGTCTCCTTCCCAGCTTAGAAGATCTACTTTTCTATACTATTGCAGAAGGACAAGAAAAAATACCAGTTCATAAATTCATAACTGTAAGTTTACTGTTCCAAAGTACTATATGAAAGCTAACTACTGCAAGGTTATTTTAACATTCTGAATGCAAGAATGCAAAGCAGAGAATTTCTGTTGTACATGTTTAGCTTCAAGAAGGAATGTAACTATTGTTTTCCCCCCCCAGTGCTGTTTCTGTAGTTAAGTAAGAGAATGAGTGTATTAATGTTGTTATTCACTTCTGTGATGTGCACGAGTATGCCTGAAAGCAGCCGTGCCTATGGCATGGCTCGGTAGTATTTGTACTTGTGTACAATGTAGTTGGACCACTGGATTTCAAATAACATTAATGGTTTGACATAAAATGCAGCCAAAACGGCCAAAGGAAATTGCTAAAGAATCAGTAAAGTGTCACAATGTCTCTGTTGATGCAGATCTCTTACAGTAATAATCTCTGAGCAGTAGATAACTTGATTGTAATAGCATATCTTTTCACTTAGTAATTATTGTTTTATTGTAATAGGCACTCAAATCTACAGGATTACGTACATCTGATCCTCGATTGAAAGAGTGCATGGATATGCTAAGACTGACTCTTCAGACTACTTCAGATGGTGTTATGCTGGACAAAGACCTTTTTAAAAAGTAAACTTTCTGTCAATTATGTAACTGTATAGTTTTGAATGAATGCTGTGTGTTACTGAATGCTGTCTTAAAGAGAGACGTAAGGTATATAAATCGATTAGAAAGGGAGTCAAACACACACTCCTGATGCTATTTTGATGAAAGTTTGTCCTCAGATTTCATGCAGCAAAACAGACTGTGTGATCTCCACAGGAGTTTAATGTGTCAATGTTGTTTGCATGTATGTCTGACCCCATACTGCAATTCTTGGTCAGATGCCAAACAAAATTAATTAATGCAGTGTGTTTATTATGATTACATAAAACTGCACTCTCACTGCATTGTCAGTTTTTAATCTGTAGTTCAGGATGCTGCTTCTGTATGGCAAGATGTTCAGAGCATGTATGTAATTCCAAAAGGGAATATATGGAAAACAGTGACCTTAAATTTCAAGGTAAGGGCAGATGAGAAGGGTTAGGATTGCAGACACTGGTCTCCTTTTGGCAAAGATCTGTGTGCCGTATTTTAGTGATGTTTTTGGTTTTTTTATGAAGTCTGTAGTCAGCTGAATAGTATAAGCACTGTTCAGCTTGTCTGCTGTTCATTTCAAGCACACTCCTTTGCTCCTCTGCTTACAGCTTTTGTGTGCCAAAAGATGGGAAATTTAGAGGCTCTTAAATTTTGAAATGTTTAGACTATTTTTCTGTTTGCATTTTTATTCTGTTTTCAGGGTAAGACATAATACCTAAAACTTATTTGCACATACAGTTTTTTAAGTGTATATAAATAATACATGTATTTTATTTACATAGAGGTATATAAAATATATATGGTATATGCTTATGCTATACTATATGTTTACATAGGTTATGTAAGTATAAATATATAAACATAAATTGTGTATATATATTAAAATATATATAAACATTTTTGGAAATAGATTGAGAAAAAGTGAATGTCTGTGTGTGCGACAAAAAAACAGTTAACTCCTTAAGCAGATGTGAGATGCTTTGTAAAGGTGCAGCGTGGACTAATTTTACTCCCATGTTAAGTTCTGGACCAGGTCTTCACTGTTTTTATTGTCAGCAGAGTAAAAACTCTAAATTGTTATATTCAGAAACCTTCCTTTGTGTATAGAGGGATTAGAAAGGAAATGCATTTGCTGTCATGTGTTACATTTATACTAAAAGGCTTATTTGTCACAGTAAACTGAATTATGTTTTAGGCAAGGGCTCTGCATTTGAAAAACAATTGATTGCTAATTAGCAGGATTATTTTATGTTCTGTGTCACATCTCTGGGATTTGATCCTCTGTGTGAGGACCGTAGTCATTACTAGAAGAATTTGTGGGAAGCTTACATGGTTGCTTCTTGTGTAGGAAGAGTTTTGAATGTAAAGATTATACAGAGGTGGAGAGGTGAATATTTTTTAACGTGGCAAGTTTTTCTTTGCAGCAGCAGAAGGTTCCTTTGCAATCTTTTTTTGTAAATTGTTATCATGTTGCATTTGTGTAACATAATGTGGTCTTTGCAGGGTGAGACCCGGCTGCTACTGAAAGCGTTGCAACATGCTGCTTAGCTTGCAATGAGAACTTCTTTGTTTCCTTTTTTCCCTTTATGGTACTGCTTAATATAATAGTACCTGTCTATTGTTAGATGAAACTTGGGCTGCTTTGTGTAGGGAAGTAGGAATAAGCAATCTGAGTCAGAACTTGAAAAATAATGGATAAACCTAACAATGTGGTAAAGGGAACAAAGTGATCCTAACTTTATGCTAGAGAACCAAGATGAAACTACCATAGAAAGGTTTTTATTTATCAATATAATTATTAATTTAATTTTTTCCCTGTGATCTTTTCCTATTGCTCCACTTCTTTGGAGCCTGAGGCCAGCCATCTCCAGAGGGTTACCTGGAACATAATTAGTTAATTACTTCAGTGGGGAGGAGATGTCAGCTGCAGAATTTTAGAGGCTGTCATGGCTCATGTCCCGGCTGACTGAAAACTGTCAGTCCTGTTAAAGGGAGACCTAAGAACTATGTTATTTTGTCCATGCACCTATTGTTCTTAATACCCATCTAGATTACTTCAACCCTTATATTTAATTTAGTCAGTGAATTCATACGATTTTCTTGGATTAAGGAGTACCAGGATAAATACCCAGACAATGACCTTGGCAGAGTCTGAGAAAAATTGGTAACAATAAGTAATGTCCTTCATCAGCACAGCCATTTCTGTAGTGAGTTTTAATCCCTACATTAAAATGATTGAACTGCTCAAGTGAATGTCATAGACTTGGTGTAAATTTTAAGTGTATAAATGCCCTTCATGTTTCAGAAACATAATATGATCTTAAAGAGTACTGTATTTCAGTGCATACTGCTTTCTAGATTTCCAGACTTTGTATTGAATTGTTATAGTAGGTTTGGGTGAACTTCAGATATCTTTTTTTTTTTCTTAGAGGAGTGCTTAATGCTGTCCAGGTAGTACAGTACTTCTACATTTAGAAGTGCATCTGAAGTTTGAATCTAGTGCATGTTATGTTACTCCTTCTGCACACATAGCTGCCAGCAATGTTACTAATTATTTTTGAAAAGGGGTTTTGCACCTGGAGTAGGTGACTGTAATTGGAAGCTGCTGGGAAAAAAAAAAGCAAACAGGATTTTTTTGCAAGATACAGAAAAAAAGTATTACAGATTGCAATAAAACCAACTCAGCTGCAGTTTTAAGATAGGCTAAGAAAGCAGCATATTACAGACAGCAGTTTGTAAGGTGACTGCGTACATCAGAAACTTTAGTTTCTCTTTCACTTTGGGATAGCAGTCCCTATCAGCATTTGAAATTGCTATCAGTTGAGTTTAAGATAAAGTCGTGGAAGTATGCAGGAGTTTAAAAGCTTAGAAAAAGAGGGCGATTCAAAGGGATAATTCTGTCTCTTCACTTACCTTCATACACCTTCATTTGAACTGATGATGACTTTTCATAGTAGAATTATTGAAATATCTATTTTAAGTGAAAACATTTCCCTAAAAATCATTTTTTTCTCAGTAAGTTTTAGTTGGAAGTTCTGCCTGGTAGCATGTGCTTAGATGTTCTTAACTTTCCATTTGCCTGCATGAATAGTATGTCTGCTTCTGTCAACACTGCCAGAAGGCACGGTATGAAGGTGTTAACTGTTTTTTTGCTGTTATACCTCACTTTGTCCTTCTTCCACTAGGATAGGACTGTTAATACCCTTTATCAGGTCATTTCACCTGACTTGATAATGGCTCCCAAATCCCACCCTGTTACTGCTCTCCTCTCTCACCCACAGACACACCACTTTCAGCATGTCTCAGTTTGTGTTTTCATCCTTCCTTCTGTTTGTCCTAGATAAGTCTTTTCCTTTCCACCTCATCCGTTTTCTGACTGTCCCAGATGGGCTGACGTTCACAGGGTGTGGCCGATAGTGTAACTGGTTCTGGGCTAAAAGGCAACAGAGATTCCTTGGGTGCTGGTGGTTTGAAGTAAGAAACTTGCCATACGGCTCACTGTTAACTTTTGCTTAGTTCAGGAGATGTTATAAAGTTTTTCCACAGGGTTTTATTTTCTTATTAGAATGGAATCACTTTCCAGTTTGGTCTGTTGGCAGCATTCTCACCTCAGTTCCTGGTGAAACAGTGAAGTGAGAGAGCAATCCTGAACCTCCCAAGTCTGATCTAACTCTGAAATCAGCACTTCTTTAGACAAGGACTGGCTTAGACAAACTTCAGATGGTTTGCTTCTAAGAACTGGGTGGTTTCGATCCCTTTTGCAAGCTGAGGTGCTGCTTGAAGGCAGATTGATAATACCTTGCAGTACAGCTTCACAGTTGAAACTTCAAAAGAGAACTTCAAGTAGAAAGAAATGAAAATTAATGCAATAAAACTGTTTTAACTAATTTTAAAAAATAGAGTTGCAAATTGGAAAAGTAATAAAGACTTGCTCTTCTAGGCACGGTAGCTTCAAGGGACTAAAGGTCCTAATTAATAACATGTAATTGCTACTTACGTAGGCTTGGTGACAGTACATTGTCCAAGTACTAATAAATGTTTTTAACTTTTTGCAGGTGTGTACAAAGTAATATTGTGTTGCTTACTCAAGCTTTCAGAAGGAAGTTTGTCATTCCAGATTTTATGTCGTTTACTTCCCATATTGATGAGCTATATGAAAGTGCTAAAAAACAATCTGGAGGAAAGGTAACCTCTTTGTAAATGCAACTTCAAACTTCTGTAGATTTTCAGTATTAACCAAATGCATTATTTGTTAAGTAGAGTGATTTTTCTGTCTGTATAATTTGCTGTGTAATTTGTCAGGCTACACTTAGGCTATAGAAAATTATGCAGCTCTACACATCTGTCTGGATTGTCTGACAAAGGTAATTGTTAATACTATACCTTCGTTAGTAAATAAAATTTATTCTGGTGCTTATTTTCAATAAATTAGTTGAAAAATCCCAGATTGTGCTACAAGGTAAAAATTCTATATTATTTGAAAATGCTGGAAATTCTGTAATACAGAACACAGGTACCTCTCTGAATGTGCTGAAAATTCTACTTTGAAAAAAATGTTTTATTTGCTAATGATCTAGTGAATATAATAATTTCTGATGATGTTTTAAATACACCAGGTGATTATTTGTAAAATAACTCAGTTGTTCCTTGTGTAGTCTTTCCATTGATATTTTTTTAAATTAATGTAGAGTTAAATATTTTGTAATATGTCTCTCTCTTTCATGCTGTGATAGGTTGCTGACTATATTCCACAACTGGCCAAGTTCAGCCCCGATTTGTGGGGGGTGTCACTTTGCACCGTCGATGGACAGAGGTATATTGTAACTTCTACATTTTGTTCTTGGAGTAGTTGAAGGAAAGATAGAGGCAATGCTTCTGTAATATTAATATCTGGAAGTTGAAAAGCTTTGTCTAATAGTACCTGTGCATCAAGCTATATAACTTTCTGTGTAGGTCACAATGTACTTAAATGTCAGCTCCTCCTCTGCATTTTAATGTTTTCACTGTGGCATTGTTACATAATCTGCGTGTCACTGAAAAAATGCAGATTCATGATCTTTAAAAAAAAAATGAAGAAGTGGAAACTGGACAGAGCAAGTACATTTTTTTTTTCTCAGGTTTATCAAGCTTTCCCCTGTAAGAGGGTGTATGTAGATCTGAGATCTAGTCAGAGTGATTTTTTCTCAGTAGCTCAGAGTAGCAGAGACAGTTAGGAGCCTAGATGTAAAGGGATACCTTGCACCATCTAGCTGAGAAGTAACATGAGCTCTGTGTCTTCCTTTGTGAGTACACAATGCAAAGTGCTCAACAGCTCTGCTCACCTGCAGTTTGCTGTGGTCCTACTGCAGGTTCTGGTACTGCATGCCATTTTTAGGTGTTGTGTTTGTGAATGGGGCATTCCTGAGAGCATCAGACTTGCTTCTCGTGACTGTGGCTTGGAGTTCATTTTACCATGATCTGTTGAGATCCGTATGTTTGCTTCTAATTAGCCATATGTTCTGTAATCTCAGGGGAGGAGCTGTACAAGTGAACAGAAATATTTTTTTCATCTCCCTGTTTAAGTGTCTGAATTATAATCTATTAATAGTAAAAAATCTTATACTTTAAATTGGTGTTTTGCTTTGTTTTGGATATTATGTGCTAATGAAAGTTTGTATAATGTTAATTTTTGTAATGCTTAATGTAGTGTAATGTTAGCTTTTATAATACCAAAATGGTATTGTGATTTTCCATGAAGCTTTGTGTTTTCTGCAAAGAACAGAAACAAATACACTCCTGATTTTGCCATCAGACAAGGGGCTGCTTCAAGCCTTTTGCTGTTTCTAGATGTGGCATATGCTGCTTGCATGAGTCACTCTTTGGTGCAGTCTGACATAGCTGCTGAAAGTAAACTTTCCAAAAGATAACATGTAATAAGTGTTATATCTTTGCCATTATTAAAGGAAATGTAAATACAGCTATTTGATTATTGTTCTCAAATTGCAAAACCAGGTTGTATCTCATCTTTGTTTATGTATGCATAAATCAATATAGTGGCTCTGTGTGGCTCAGCTGTACCCTGCTGAGTGTGTAGTTTGCCATTGAGTAGGATAAGTGTAAGACTAGAGGTCTGAGGTGATTTTTTTGCTCTGGTCCAAACCCATTTCTGAACTTGTTTTTACTTTGTTACCTCTGCAATAGTCAGCAACTGACTTTGTAATGCTTGGCTTATGGAGTCAAGTTGCTAAAACCTCTAAATCTCATTGTTATGTTCTTTAAAATGAGACTTAGTAATAATATGCTTTTGCTTTTTGGGGCGTTTTTGTTAATAGTCCTTGTATGTTGAAGGATAGATGAGGCATTTAACACACTACTGCCACAGCTGAGAAACAGGAAATTTCAAGCTTCTTCCTCTGTGTTTTTCCCAGGCATTCTGTGGGTGATACCAAAGTTCCATTTTGTCTTCAGTCCTGTGTAAAGCCTTTGAAATACGCGATTGCTGTCAATGATCTTGGTACAGAGTATGTGCACAGATATGTTGGTAAAGAGCCTAGTGGATTAAGGTTCAACAAATTGTTCCTGAATGAAGATGGTAAGAGATAAATTATACTTAATAATGTAAATACTCAGCTTTAGAAAATTGAGGCAAACCTACACAGTTTTGTCAGTCTTGTCATTTTACTGTATCCTCTTAAGTCTTAGTAGTAGGTAGTGTCCTAGAATATTTTGCTATCAACAAGGTAGACTTAGTCTTGGTTAGTCACTTTTTCCTAATTTAGAATGCTAGTGAAAGATGTTTTATTGCTTCCATTCCGTTTGCTAGTTACTGAGCTGTAGAAAAACCCAAAGAATTTTCATAGTGCAGGTATTTGAAAACTATTTTTATTTAGTTGAGTTGGTAGCAAGTGTTCCTTAATCATGGCTTTTGTAAAATGGTGGTGAGAGAATCAAAGATGTTAAATTGATTTTAAAAGACATATTACTTCTCAGCCTTCTGAGAAGCAGGTGCTGGTGCCAAAGGCCAGCACTGACTAGTTTCCAGAAGGCGAAATCTTCCCACAGTTTATTCTAAATGGGATTTGGCTACTGATTCAAAACAATGTTTTTATTCTTTTTTCCGTGTGGCAGGACTGTTTTAGCAAGAATTTCTCATACAGTACTTACCTAGATTATTTCTTTTTCATATAATATTAATTCTTAAGCATGGAAATGGTATTTAAAAAACTTTATGGCAAAAATCTGAGAAAGATGACTCATGTAGCCTTAGAGGAAATACTGGATGTTATCTGTGAAACACAAATGTTTCTTCTAGCAGATTTGTCTTAGTAAAAGAACAGACAATGTTTCTGTTGCCATGGTATTGCAATTAATATTTAATTACCATCATAAGGCTTTGAGGACATTTTTGTCAAGGACTGTATTGAGTTCTGACTTAAATATTTGTATTATTAATATATTAATGATACCTAATTATATTTATTATATTTATAAATTCATGCAAATTATTTATATAAAAATTATTTCATTTATTTATACAGTAAAATAATCTTTCCATACTTAAAATACATCTTTGCAATTTATTTCTTTTCATTTATTACGTTAGTAAGTGGTGATAAAATACCAATGTATTGGTATTTCATATTGTATATTTTCAATATTATTTAATAATTCAATATTGTATATTCCTTCCAGTGAGAATATATTGCTAAGAAAGGATTAAGCATTTTGTCAAGTCATGCTTTATTTTTTTTTTTTTGCTTTCCTAGTTTTTCCAAATACAGTGTTGTAACAGTGTGAAGACTTGTCTTTCATATCCTACAAAACCTTTTCTATAAAACCTTTTCTATAAAAAAAGCTTTGATGGTGCTGAAAATTGCCAGTAAATTCCTTTGAACTAATATAGATGTTTTATATTTTCTCTTTTTAATAACATGACAAAGTGTAGTAATTATTTTCTTCTTTTTATTGCTACTTTTAAAATTGAACTATTGGAGAAGATGAATTGGTGGGTCTTTTACATTACTGTTATACTACTATACTTCAAGGCTGTTATGCATAAGAGAATTTGGACAAATGAAATTTTGACCAATGAACATGAAATTAATAAGGAAGACACATGATATAAAATTGAATTTTTAAGGATATGCTTCTGTGGCTGATAGACATGGGAAAAAAAGTGCTGGAACTGACTTGGATGGCCTCTTACCCTCCTTAAGAAAAGACTAAAATGGAAAGCAGAAGTCTAATAAATAGAAACATTTCAGTTATAGTGAGAGAAACGGAGTTTCTCCAAGTAAAGGAAGAGGGAAGAGAAGGATTTAAAAGATTTAATCTACACTTAGCTGAAGCTCATACAGCAGTTTAAATCTTCAAGCAGTGGGGAGTATTTGTCAGTTTGAGCATCCATAAATACTTGGAAGACCAGATTTGAAAACTTAAAATAGATATTTAATCTATTTACTTTCTAAATATTCAGACATAATTGAATCTCATGTTCGTAATCCAGATTTTATGAAGTGATAGACAGGTGTTTGAAAACTGTTTAGACAGGAATCTGAAGGTATTTTTTCTATACTTACTATATGGAAGATTCCTAAAGCAGAATAGTCTTGCATTTCATTGTTTACTAGTCCTTAGATTCAAGATGGAAAGAATGAAGAATATTTGAAGACAATTTTAAATTATTGCTAAAAATGCCAACTTACAACAAAAAGCTGTTGCTGTGTTTTGAGTATAAACTGTGCTGTGCAGTGAAAATTTGGCAACTTCTACAGGCTTATGAATATTAATTTTTAAAACTTGTTTTATCAAAGGGACTATATTGCCAATCCAGTTCAGAATTTTGAAGGAATTAAAAAATCTCAATGCTAATTTAAAAAAGATTCTAGTTGATTGATCAAAAATTTTACATATTAAAATGTGTCTGTAACAGGCATTAGTAGGAATAATTTTCCTGGCTGTGGTCATTAAGCAGCTACAGGCTTTTTCATGTCTATTGAGTTCATGATGCAACAAGTCTAACAATACCTATATTTGTGAAGTTAGTATCTCTTATCCATATGTACAGCCTCTTCTTGGTGATAATTATTTGGATAGTTAGTCCAGTAATAAAATAATCTGTAGAATTTAGACCAATAATAAAAGTTGTGTTGTAATTGAATGAGGGATTGCTAGGAAATTGTTTATTCTGCTTATACTTCATTAAGGATAAAAACATGAACTTGGAATATAAGGAGGTGATACAGCAATACACGTGACTTGCAGAGAAGCTGCATAAAAGATTTTATTTTTTTATTAGTCTGAGCAGATCACTGCCTTTATTATTTGATTATAGAGAGTAGTGTGTGTGTGTTTGGTTTCAGTAATATGTGTCAATTAGGTTTGCACGGTTTGATACCTCTTCCTAAAGATTAAAGGATTAATTTCTTCACCTCTGGCAAACTTGAAATTACAGTATCAGTGTTCATGCTTAGTTGTTGTTCAGGGTGGAATCCCTTTGCTGATGACACCCACTGTGAGGTAGATCAGTAGTGGCTGCTGCCTTAGAAGTAGACCTGTGTATGAACTTCTTTAAAAATTAATGTAGTGTCAGAGCCTGTATATCCCCCCTCAGTGAAAAATTGCCTGGAAATGGAAGAAATCTCTTCTTTGAAATTTGCAGAAATCTTTCAGAATGTAAGTTTTTATTTAGGCATTCTAGCCCTTCAAAGAGGCCAGTATAGCTTAAGTTTGGGGAGAGGTTCTCCACTGTAGAATGGAGTATTTTCACTGGAAGTGACCTACAACAATCATCTATTAAGGGCATTGTGCAAATGCCTCTTAATTACTGACCAGCTTGGGGCATGGACCACCTCTAGGAAGCTTGTAGCTGTTTTGGCAAGATAGGATTTCTGTCTGTTACAGACAGCTGTGTATGGGAAGTGTTTTGCTGGTATCCCCTGGTGCTGTGCAGATAATGGTGAAAACTGCTTACCTGGGACCTGGATACCCTGGCAGGGTTTGTTCTGCTGAGAAGAGGCAGCAGTGAGTTAATGGCAGTGTTGTGCTCAGTGCTGTGACACGCTGGAGTTGGCAGCAGTAGGAAAGAGCCTCAGAGGACAGCTGTTCGTGTGTGGTGAACCAGGCTGCTGTACCTCCCCTTAGCTGGTAACGCTCCCACAGTGATGTTCTTGCTGACTTGTGGTGTGGAGAGCAACACACAGCTGCATTTCAGATGCACATTCAAGAAAGTCCTTGTTTTGTTTTATCAGAAGGTTCTTCCCTTCTTCATGTGCGGGCAGCATGTGGAAATGTGTTAGTTGTAAAGTGGCCAGAACAAGTACAGGTAGCTTGAGATGTTAAGCAGTGAGAGATAGGAATCTTGAGAGTAGAGGAACCAAGAATGCCTTGACTTTGAAGGTAAGTGGTGACATCTTCAAAGAAATGAGAAGAAATAGCATTTCTGATGGTATATTCTATGTGGACGTACCACATTGATAAACCTTTCAGTTGCTGAATGCTAACTAAATATTGCACATCCTTTTTATTCAAACATACATGTGATACAGAATCTGGTTGTGTTTTTTTCTTTGTACTGTGTGTCAGATTGAAACGATAGAGATGCACAGAAGAATAAAGAGCAAAATATTTCTGAAAATATTTTTAGAATGGGATGTGTATGATAAATTGATGAGCATGTCTGTGGGCTGTAGTGATACCTGATGTTGGTAAGAGGAAGCTGTAAAGAAGAGAAGCGTAGCTAGAGTGAGAAATGAGGGGACAGTGTGGTCTGATCATGCATGAGAGCCATGCTGTCTCCAGAGTTGGAATCCCCAGCTCCAGGAATGAAAAACTGGGCAGGGCTGCAGCATAGGGCTGCCAGGATGCTGTGCAGTCCAGGGCACTTGTAACTCCCAAGGAGCAGATGGATGGGGGAGTCTAGGGGCTTCCCTGGAAACCTCTTCAAATTCTAGGGGAGCAATTGCCAATGGAGAGTTCCATAACTCTTCTTGGTAGTGGCACCTGGTGGTACAAGGTCGAGCGGCCCCATGCTGTGGCTTGGGAGCTGCAAATTGGATATTGGGGTAAATTTGTTGTCTAGGATGAATAGGATTGCTGGAGAGGTAGAGGATTTGCCCCATTTGGGGTTTTTCAAGACTCAGTTAATGGAACTGTGGCAAGAGCACTGCACTGAGTGGGAGGCTGGAGGAGATGACCTCCAGATGTCCCTTCTGACCTGCAGGCTATGTTGCTGTGAGTGGTCGTTTGACTTGTGTTCACGTGTGTGGTCCCTGAGGAACTATGGAAATGCTATGTTTTCTTATCCAGGACCTGGTGCTAATCAAAAGTCAAATACATTTGACCCTCGTTGCTTGCATTAGTAGATAATAACAGGATATTCGATATATGTGGCTCTTAAGTACAATCAAATGAAATCTGAGCAATTTGTGAGTCTCTTTCAGAGAGATATGGAATGGCAGTAACAACTTTAAAATATTATCTAGATAATAAGTTGTCTAGAGTTGTAAAAAAGTATTTTAGGGGAGCTTCACTTTTTTGGAAGGTATGTGCCTTATTTTTCCAGTAATAGAATGGTTTGATTTATTTAAAAGTTGCTTTTAATATTGACTTTCTGAAAAAGACTAATAAAACTTGAAGATTGGTTTTTGAAGATTAACTGGTAGACATAGTAAGTGCCATTGACCACAACCAGTGTAATTTTCAGGGGAAAAATATGTGTATGCTGCAAATACAAGACTCATCTCCAAAACCCAAATAATCTCAAATTTCTTTTAGGGTCCACGTTTTTCCAGTATTTTTATGTATGATGTACATATTTTTGTGCGGTTTTTAAATCAGTATTTTTTCAAATTTGGAGATAAAGAAACAGCAAATAAAGAGTTCAAACCTGTCATGATATTAATGTATTGAGAATTGTTTGAGGTTTTCAGACACCAGAATGCTCAGAAGTCAACATTGTAGTTGAAAGGCACAGCAAAAATGTTAGTTAAAAAAGAAGAGGGTAATTTGTGGAAGATAGATTATTTGGGAAAAATTACATGGCTGATGAAGAGGTTTTTTTAGAAAAAGGAGATAGAAAAGGTGATTCATTCAGCAGCCAAGAATAACTTAGGAGTGCAAAGATACTGTTAGTATGAAGATCAGTGGGGAAAAAGGAAAATGTAAGTGTAGCAGGTATGTGCAAGTCAGCTATGAAGTAAGTTAAATTCTTAAATGAAGAGGTTTCCTAACTTTGAAGAAAATAAATGATACCAAACCAAAAAATGTACTGAATTACAATTACTGGTTTGTTAAGTAGGATAAGGCTGAGTGTGTTGTAAGCTGTAAAATACTGTGCTCAGAATTATAAAATATTGCATATAGTGGAGTATTACAGTATTTTTTAAAAGTTTAAGGTTGTATGATCGCTATTCTGTAATAGTAGCTTTTCAGTCATCAATAGATCTAGAATAATTTTTCACTTAAGGCACTTGACTGTTTTAGTTTGACAACATGTCTTGAAATATATTTGTAATTAAAAACTTTATTTCACAGACAGGCCTCATAACCCTATGGTGAATGCTGGAGCAATTGTGATCACATCTTTAATCAAGGTAAAAAATTAATTTTTAGTTTCTCTCCAAGTATTTCAGTAGAATGTAGATAAAAATGTCATGTGCAGATTGTAAGCTGTATTTGATTTTTGTTTGTAATATCTGATGGCACTTTACTCATTGGCGGGTAGACAAGCTCTGATATTTTGGGAATTGTAACCCTTCCAAACGAATGCAGTGCTAGAATAGCAGTTTCTAACAAGTATCAGTGCATCTGAAAAACTCTTTTTTCCTTGATGGCATTAGATTTGTTTCCTTCTTGAGCTGCACAACACTTGATATTCTCTTGAGAGTGTCGGCTTCTATTTGTTAATTGCTAAGGAAGTATATTTCTCAGGAATATACTTTATAGCACTCAGAAGTACATTTCTGAGTGTCTAGTGCCCTTAAAGAGCATAAAGTTACAAGAGTATTTCTTGCAGTGCGGAAGAAATGGAAGATACTGTAATTTGTACAGGAGCAATGCTGCTATATCTGAATGTCAGTTTTATGTTGAATTTGTGTGCTGTTAATATCCTGCACCACTAAATTATGTTGAGCTTCTATGGTACATAGTTGCTGTTGGGATGTAAGTGTGCTTTCATAAATAAGATTGTTTGAAAACAGTTACTTATTTTCCCAAGCACACCATGTCTGAATAATGACTTTACATCTTTAATCCATGATCTTGAGACTTGTGGAAAACTGTATTTTATTTATTTAGTAGAACAACTATATAAATGTCTTGAAGTTGTTAATGGTATAAACCCCATGTAATGCTAATGCTTGCCAGATACTTGACTTGTATTTTCTGCTAGTTTCAGTAGCCACAAGTACAAAAAAAATTAATATTTTCTTCTAAGGGTACCTGCATACAATTCTGGGGAACATGTCAGTCCTCTGGAATTTTTGAGTAGTAAACTTGATATTATTACTTCAGAGGTCTGAAAGTCTTGTTTACGACCTGTTTTTTGGTTGCATTCAAAGTCCAGTGTGTTTCCTACCCCCTATTTCCAAAAGGTTGATTTTAAAATTACTTAGATCATGATTTTCTGTTATTTTATATTTAAAGAAGGTATAAGAACTCCTGCTTAAAGACATTTATCTTTGATAGCTGTAGGTGAAAGAAAATGGCCTTAAGTATGACAGGTAAATTTATTCACATTTAATATTTTTTAAAGGTTGACTGAGCATTGAAATTCACTTGGATAATAGTGAATTTTAAAATCTGATTTAACACATTTGTCTGAAATGTCAAAATGTTAGTCCAACTACAACATGCCCTACTGATCATAAGGCAAAACAAAAGCATGTGCCTCTTGCAGAAGGCACGTAGTTCTTGTTAAATGGTGTACTCCTGAATAGATAACATGGATTAGTTTAATGCATGCAGCTGTGGTATTTGTTAGAAGGATGGGGGATTGGTTTTGCTGGGTGGCTTTTTTTAACTTTTATTTGTTTTTTTTTCTGTAATGTTCTTACAATGAGTATTGCATTGCACTAACATTTCTGCATGTGGTAACTGCACGTCTAGTGGACACGTATCTTACTTATCACACCATTATTTGTTTTCAGTGTGATTAAAATGTAGATTATTTTCTGTACTGCTTTCACTAAGATACCATTTATCATTTGAATAACTAACCAAGCTAAATATATTCTGAAGACAGTTACGTAGAGGGTCACAGGTACAAAACTACTTAATAGCTGTAATTTTTGTGAGGTAACTTCTTTACAATTTGCAACTTAACGTTATTCCTACTAACCACTGAATGACATAATTCACATTTGTATTTGATCTAATGTCAAACGTACCTTTCTTCTGAAAAAGGTGGCTTCATTAACTCATGTTTTGCCCTCAGTTCCTCTGCATTTATTCTTTTTATTTGTGTTACTTACATGTGTTGAAGACAGTGTATGGCTCTTAAAGTACAAGAAAATTTAAATTCGCCATGTATTGCAGATTTATCTAACGATAGCTGTTAATAATAATGTTAATAACTATGGAGAGATTATTGCTGTTTTTCATGGTTAAGAATGCTTTTATCCTCTTTGAGATTCATTATCTCTTTCTGAGAAATGGATCCAAGAACTCCTTCAGTGTTCCCTTGTGTAGTACTGAGTTTAGCAGCTGTTAAAAGACGTGATTGTGCACCCAGCTGTCCTTAGACCCTGGCACAGATTATGATTGTGGAGGAAAGATGACGCTTGGAGTAGTCTCTGTCAGAATATGTTAACATGTAATATGTTAACATTTCAAGGGTAAAAAAGGCTCTTAGCATCACATACCCAGTTCTGAGTGCTGTCAGAATTTGATGTTCCCGCCTTGGAACAGAGCAAGGACCTAAACTGTAATGCTACATTGTCTTTGCAATCCTTAATAATAATTAGGAGTATGTGCATGTTAAGTTTTAAGTTTGTTTGAGTTACTTAGGCATGGTTGTATCCTACTCCTGTCATCTTAAATGATTTTCCAGCTGCCCTGTGTTTGCGACTACATTGTATTTACATTTTGGTGCCTTAACCTGTGTCTGTTCTAATTGTACTTGCATTACACTCCACAGATTGTTCCAGCAGTTTAAAGCATTTATCTGCAATAAAAATGCATTAGCAAAAGGACATCCTACAGGTCACTTTTAAAGAAATAAAATTTAAAAAAAACCCACTAAGGCCCTTTTCCCTTGTTGATAATTGTACAGCCATTTGCCTGTATTGCTAGTTATACAAATGACATAGTTAAAACAATTTTCAAATAATTTTTATCAAAAGAAAATTGTAGTGGCAATTACAGGAGTTTGTGGAAAGGTGATATGAGATAAAACAGTAATTTTTTATCATGTCTCCAAGGAAATACAGGTGCTTGAAAGAAGGTGATTCAATTCTTGTACTGATTTAGTACAGATTCACTGCAGCTTCCTGTACATCACATTGGCTGGGAAAAGTCTTTAATGTCTGTAGAAAGGATAGATTTTACTGCTTTGATCTGTTAAGTTTTCTTAAACTCAGTTCTCAAAAATTGTCAGCTCCAGGAATATCAGTGATTTTGTCAGGGAGTTCCCACTTCCACATTTCCTTTACTGACTGTCACATTAGAAGCGCAGGTGAGAGGAAGAGGAAGGGTTCAGAGAGAAATATGTGGAAGAAGGCAGATGGCTGTGGATGGAATCACCAGAGGACAAGGGATTAATCTTAAGTGATTTTTATTGTATGCTTTAACATTCCATCTGTAAACAAAAGTTCTCCTAACCTAACAGCAAAGGTTCAGGCAAATACAGCATCTTTAGGTCCTCTAAGTGCTGGCAGCCACATGCAGGACCTTAGTGTGGACTCGAATGCTCACTGAAGGGAGGTGTTATGTGGGAAGTATTTAGACATGTTGGCAATAGAAAAATTTATAGTTGTTGTAAAATATTTGGTGTACAAGAAAATGAAAACTGATCTTACTGACCCTAAAAAGACCTTAGTTCAACGGAAACTTTTTTATTTTATTGTATGAAGCATGGAGGGGATTGTGATATATTTAAGAACTTTCTAAATATGCTGATAAATCACAAAATAAATGAGGCAAAGAGTGGTAGAAAAAAACCTGTCTAGCCATGCCAAGGATCTGTTTGCTGTCAGGATTCAGTTATTAGGAAATCTATGCAGTTAGAGTTCAATACTAGAGAGGTGGGAAAATGCATGGTTTTTTTGACAATCCAGCTGCAATAAATAGTACTGATTTAGCTTAATTGCTCTATGCTGTCACTTGAGTTATCCTTGCTCATAGACTGATGTGTAAATGGCGCATACAAGCCACTTTACAATGTGTAGGTGTTGTGATCTTCTCTGCCAGATACTTGTCTTTACTTTGGTGATGTTACCTCTTTTCCAAGGTTATTAAATTTCATGTGGTAACTAATTTGTAATAGAATTTACATCCATGTTTTTCTCTACTTTTTAATAAAACTCAAGTATACTGGATGTTATCTGACATAGAATATTTAGTAGATTCTGTGAAATAACATGTTAAGTGGTCACACATGCACAGGAGTGAAGGACGCCAAAAAAGAATCTTACAGGGATTTGTAATTTTGGTAGTGTTGATCTTGGGTCAAATACTGTGTCACAGTGTACTCTCAAGTGTTTCAGAGCTGAAATGGTGCACTAAACTGAAGACACCAGTTCTCACAGAACAGGACCATCTTAACAAATAAAATATAAAACGTGTGTAAGTAGAGAAAGCTAAAATACAGTAGTTAACTTAAAAAAAAATTCTTGCAATCTGAAAGAATTACGATTTTGTTAATGGATATTTTCATCACAGTATAGTGTTAGATTATAGATCTGGCTTTAAATATTCCAGAAATTATTTTATAAAAATAATCTTCTAATTAGAGGATTATAAACATCTCATGATCCAGGTGTTTTTATTAGCTTTGCTTAGATTCAAAATTGAGAAAAAGCTTTAGTGAGAGACATGTGCTAAGAGCTTATCTGGTCTAATCATAGGAACAGTGTTGATCAGTGAAAAGTGGCTAATATTAACTGCTTTGCTAATAAATTTTGCCTAATTTTGTTGTTGCAAGCTCTGGTAAGTATCCATGGGTCTCTTTCCTATGTAGGCATGTAGCCTTTGTAACTTTTATATTTTTTAGTAGAAAATCAAGTAATATAGTACAAGTACCTTATTTTAAAAAAATAAAAGATCGCTAGAACCTGATGCAGTCAAAAAATTCAAATTTATGATTGACAGCCATAGTGTCCATTGGGGTTTTAAGTGTTTACAAAATCGTATCAAGCTGTCTTCTGCAAATTTGAATTTTCTGCCTGTCAAACTGCTTCAGTCTTAACATTATAAATTTAATTTTGTATTCATTTAGAAGTCTTTTCTCATATGCATATACACACAAGCATGTATAAGTGTGTATATGAACATGTTCCCATAAATGTACAAAGTGTTTGTGGAGTTTAGTGCATGGAATGTTTTTTTTTTATGTTCTAGACAGGTTGAATTGCATCTGAACTTTAAAAATGCTTTTTAAGAAATATTGTCACTGTGCCCCCAAACTCATAGGTTTATACAGTCAAGCTAAAAATAAGAAGCACTTGCAGAAGATCAGAAGTTTCCTTGTCCCTTGTACTTGTTTAAATTATTATGGAAAAGCTGCTCCGTACTCTGAATGATAGGATTTTACATTTGCAATTGAATTCTAATCATAGAATGTGTGTTGCCACTGTGTCTCTCCAGCTTTTCAGGTGGAGCAGGACACCTCTGTCAGCTGCTGAAAGAGGGGAACTAATCTCTTGGGGGTTTTTAGTCATCATGTGTATGGAAGCAGAGTTTCTTGTTTCAGTAATGTGTTGGTATTAAATCCCTACTGAGGTCTTGCTCATGTGATTGCTTAAGCAAACAGTTCAGGTGTACGAGCAGTCTGGTTTCAGTAACAATGCTTTTGTGTGTGATATAAAATTCCTCCACAAGTGTACGGAACATCAAGGACTAGAAACTCATCATCTGGCTTAGTATGCTGAAGATTTTCTTCCCAAAATATGAGTTTAGTTGTGAACTTTAAAGAGGAAAGCTTTTTTTAAATAAAAAGTCGATGTGGAAAAGGTTTGCGTTGAGTCTTTTGCCCACCAATTTTATGTGCTGCTGGTAAAGCCATGTTTTTGTTGAAGGGAATATTTTTTCCACTGGGCAGAACAAAAAAGTGAAGTATTATGTATTTATATTTTTGCAGAAAGCATGATCCCTTTCTCCCTCTTGTCTTTTTTTTTTAACAAAAGAACCTGTTTCAATTTATTATACATGTCTAACCATACAATTATCAATGCAGCATCCCATAACTAATGCTGACCCACTTTCCCAGAAAAAGATGTTCATTGTGCATTTGAAAGGTTAAAAAGGTTTTTGTGGTTTAAATGTTGTTACATATTTTACAGCATTAGGATCTATGGAATATTTTGACAACTGCAACAGTTCAATGAAGTTGGTAATTTCTTCTTTTAATTATTTTTCATTGAACAGATTTGGAGTTAAATTTTTAAGATTTGTGTTCTGGTATATTATACAGGAACATTTTGATTAAATGTATCATGCATTTTTTTATCTAATTGAAAATTAGCCAGAAATTATTGCCTTTAGGAGTAAGGTTATTAGCCTTTAAACATAAGGTAACCACTGGCGCATAATTTTGAGAGAACAGTGTGGTGTTCTTTTCACCAGTGATTGTACGTGTGTGTCTGCACATCCTCTTGTAGATGAGCTGAAGCATGGGCTTCCAAGATTATCTGCAACACCCTAATCCACATACAGAGTGGGAAATGAGACTGGCTTTATGCATTTCATTAAGTAAAATACTGGTTGATATAAAGCTTTTGTTTTTTCCACTTTCTTCCTCATCCCCACACTGAACACAGTGCAAGTAGTGTCTTCAATTGTTTGAGATTTGTTAGAGTCTTGTTATTTCTAAATAAAGTGTCTTTAATATTAAAATTTTGTATTTGGATATCTTCTTCAGATACATTGTTTCCACCTGTGTATGCAATGCCACTGTTTTTTAAACTTTCAAAATTCTACTTGGCTACTTAAAAAAAATTAAAATTCCCCCCAGTGGACCATGTGCTATTTTTTACCTCCCACTCCTGTTTGAATCTCTTTCGATAGGAATTTGTGATAGGTCACCCATCAGAGACCTCTAAAAAATTAAT